>NW_025751242.1:0-15995 GCF_021184085.1 Oncorhynchus gorbuscha
CTCCATTGTGAAACATTTGGATGTGCTAAAACCCTCCATTGTGAAACGTTTGGATGTGCTAAAACCCTCCATTGTGAAACGTTTGGATGTGCTAAAACCCTCCATTGTGAAACGTTTGGATGTGCTAAAACCCTCCATTGTGAAACGTTTGGATGTGCTAAAACCCTCCATTGTGAAACGTTTGGATGTGCTAAAACCCTCCATTGTGAAACGTTTGGATGTGCTAAAACCCTCCATTGTGAAATGTTTGCATGTGCTAAAACCCTCCATTGTGAAACGTTTGGATGTGCTAAAACCCTCCATTGTGTGTATTGTTATAATAGGATTCACCCACAGGGAGTAATACTGGTGCATGTGACCACATTTAGACATCACCTATTTAAAACAACAAGTTGTTGTTTTGTTTAGAATGTGATTAGAAATACTCACACTCTTTAGGCCTTATCAATAATGAATGCAATGTTTCTTATTGACAATGATTGGCATGTCTGTGTTCAGCCATAATGCAATTTACAATAGGCCTCGCCTCTATATCAGTTTGACTGCTAATGAAGCCTTCAATTACATAGAACAATGTGGACTGCAAATGGGTTCATGTTAAAATATTTAGCAAAGATAGGTCTACATTTTGTTATTTCGTTTAACAAACTACAACGGACTAACATTTAAATTGGGGTTGATTTCAAGACAATACATAAAATAGTAAATACACAACTTGAAGCAACCACATATTTAGTCATGGAGAACATTCTGATTGGCCAGTGAGGTGCCAAGCCTCGACACACCCACAAGTTGCTTTATTAATCAAAATATAGCCCTTTAACCCCAAACGCCAGCATTCTATTAGTAAAAATAGCAACACGTATTTCTGACACACCCCTGAACCTAGAGTATAGTGCTACCGCCTGCGCCATGATTTACCATAGTGTTTGATTTGATCAAATATAACCCCCTGTCTCCTTTAACACTGTGAAAACACCATGAACCTGAGAATGGAAAGAGGAGACAGACAGAGACACAAAGACAGAGACACAAAGACAGAGACGTCACATGATAGGAAGCATGTTATTTTCCTCTTTGGGTAATTGTGAAGAAATTACAGTCTCACGTCAGCATTTAGAGACCAGATTACAGCCTGTACAGGCACATAAACACACCTATCTTCCTCTATTCATCATTTCCCTCTACTGTTATTTTTAACTGTCTTTTAACTGTTGTTTTTATTTCTTTACTTAGAGAGCCTGTAAATTAGAGCCCGTAAATTAGAGCCTGTAACTTAGAGCCTGTAAATTAGAGCCTGTAAATTAGAGCCTGTAAATTAGAGCCTGTAAATTAGAGCCTGTAAGTTAGAGCCTGTAAATTAGAGCCTGTAAATTAGAGCCTGTAAATTAGAGCCTGTAAATTAGAGCCTGTAAATCAGAGCCTGTAAATTAGAGCCTGTAAATTAGAGCCTGTAAATTAGAGCCTGTAAATTAGAGCCTGTAAATTAGAGCCTGTAAGTTAGAGCCTGTAAATTAGAGCCTGTAAGTTAGAGCCTGTAAATTAGAGCCTGTAAATTAGAGCCTGTAAGTTAGAGCCTGTAAATTAGAGCCTGTAAATTAGAGCCTGTAAGTTAGAGCCTGTAAATTAGAGCCTGTAAATTAGAGCCTGTAAATTAGAGCCTGTAAATTAGAGCCTGTAAGTTAGAGCCTGTAAAGTTAGAGCCTGTAAGTTAGAGCCTGTAAATTAGAGCCTGTGAGTTAGAGTCTGTAAATTAAGAGCCTGTAAATTAGAGCCTGTAAATTAGCATTTCACTGTAAGGTCTCACACCTGTTGTATTCAGCGCATGTGACAACAAAACTTTGATTTGATTTCCTGAACAGTGGAAGAAGATGAAATACTTAATGAGACTATAGTTTCCTTATCCTCTCTCTCCAGCCTGCTGCTGGGAATGGCTAGGTGTCAAGCGTCCATTCACGTCTGGCAGTGTCAAAACCGCAATAACACAATGAGTACGTCCACCTGTTGTATTCAGCGCATGTGACAACAAAACTTTGATTGATTTCCGAACAGTGGAAGAAGATATAAAATACTTAATGAGACTATAGTTCCTTATCTCTCCCCTACTCAGCCTGCTGTTGGAATGACTAGGTGTCAAAAGCGTCATTCACGTCTGGCAGTGTCAAAACCGCAATAACACAATTTGACATTCTACGTCCACCTGTGTTGAGTAATCTCCCACTAGCCAACGTACCACAGTAAATGTGTCCCAAGCATCACATCCACTGAGGTCACCCATGACAATGGGTTTATCTCCGTACATGTTAATAGCCCTGAGGTTGCACCTAGAAGACGGAATGCCCGGGGTGGAGCAGCTACCAGACAGGTTTGTTTTCACTCTCCCAAAGGCCTACAAATGGACAAATCAGCAGGAGTCACAGAGCTGTGGACCAGCGACATGATTTATCATTGAAAGCCTCCGAACAATAAATCTCCAAGTGTCACAAAACCTTACTGAGATCGGCACTTCCAGAAGCCTACAATAGAAGAGATTCTACCAGAGATATCAACACAAAGGTATTCTCAGTACTCGATGCCAGAGATATTCTCAGTACTCGATGCCAGAGATGGATATTGGCAAATCAAACTTGATGAAGTGAGCCGCTATCTAACAACTTTCTGGACACCTGCAGGCAGGTATAGATGGCTGAGAATGCCATTTGGAGTCATGACAGCAGCTGAAGATTACCAGCACAGACAGTGTGAAGCACTACAGGGACTAAAAGGAGTGAGTGTGATAGCAGATGGCATTCTATCCTATGGATGTGGTGACACACACGAAGAGGCGATGGCAGATCATGACAGAAACCTCACAGCTCGCCTGCAGAGAGCAAGAGATGTCAACCTGAAGCTGAACAAAAAATAAACTCTGATTAAAGCTGCCCAGTGTGACGTCATCTTCTCACCGCAGAGGGCCTTCGCCCTGACCCAGAGAAAATAACAGCCATTCAGAACATGGGTCATCTTCTCACCGCAGAGGGCCTTCGCTCTGACCCAGAGAAAATAACAGCCATTCAGAACATGGGTCATCTTCTCTGCAGAGGGCCTTCGCCCTGACCCAGAGAAAATAACAGCCATTCAGAACATGGGTCATCTTCTCACCGCAGAGGGCCTTCGCCCTGACCCAGAGAAAATAACAGCCATTCAGAACATGGGTCATCTTCTCACCGCAGAGGGCCTTCGCCCTGACCCAGAGAAAATAACAGCCATTCAGAACATGGGTCATCTTCTCACCGCAGAGGGCCTTCGCCCTGACTCAGAGAAAATAACAGCCATTCAGAACATGGGTCATCTTCTCACCGCAGAGGGCCTTCGCCCTGACCCAGAGAAAATAACAGCCATTCAGAACATGGGTCATCTTCTCACCGCAGAGGGCCTTCGCCCTGACCCAGAGAAAATAACAGCCATTCAGAACATGGGTCATCTTCTCACCGCAGAGGGCCTTCGCCTGACCCAGAGAAAATAACAGCCATTCAGAACATGGGTCATCTTCTCACCACAGAGGGCCTTCGCCCTGACCCAGAGAAAATAACAGCCATTCAGAACATGGGTCATCTTCTCACCGCAGAGGGCCTTCGCCCTGACCCAGAAAATAACAGCCATTCAGAACATGGGTCATCTTCTCACCGCAGAGGGCCTTCGCCCTGACCCAGAGAAAATAACAGCCATTCAGAACATGGGTCATCTTCTCACCGCAGAGGGCCTTCGCCCTGACCCAGAGAAAATAACAGCCATTCAGAACATGGGTCATCTTCTCACCACAGAGGGCCTTCGCCCTGACCCAGAGAAAATAACAGCCATTCAGAACATGGGTCATCTTTCACCGCAGAGGGCCTTCGCCCTGACCCAGAAAATAACAGCCATTCAGAACATGGGTCATCTTCTCACCGCAGAGGGCCTTCGCCCTGACCCAGAGAAAATAACAGCCATTCAGAACATGGGTCATCTTCTCACCGCAGAGGGCCTTCGCCCTGACCCAGAGAAAATAACAGCCATTCAGAACATGGGTCATCTTCTCACCGCAGAGGGCCTTCGCCCTGACCCAGAGAAAATAACAGCCATTCAGAACATGGGTCATCTTCTCACCGCAGAGGGCCTTCGCCCTGACCCAGAGAAAATAACAGCCATTCAGAACATGGGTCATCTTCTCACCGCAGAGGGCCTTCACCCTGACCCAGAGAAAATAACAGCCATTCAGAACATGGGTCATCTTCTCACCGCAGAGGGCCTTCGCCCTGACCCAGAGAAAATAACAGCCATTCAGAACATGGGTCATCTTCTCACCGCAGATGGCCTTCGCCCTGACCCAGAGAAAATAACAGCCATTCAGAACATGGGTCATCTTCTCACCGCAGAGGGCCTTCGCCCTGACCCAGAGAAAATAACAGCCATTCAGAACATGGGTCATCTTCTCACCGCAGAGGGCCTTCGCCCTGACCCAGAGAAAATAACAGCCATTCAGAACATGGGTCATCTTCTCACCGCAGAGGGCCTTCGCCCTGACCCAGAGAAAATAACAGCCATTCAGAACATGGGTCATCTTCTCACCGCAGAGGGCCTTCGCCCTGACCCAGAGAAAATAACAGCCATTCAGAACATGGGTCATCTTCTCACCGCAGAGGGCCTTCGCCCTGACCCAGAGAAAATAACAGCCATTCAGAACATGGGTCATCTTCTCACCGCAGAGGGCCTTCGCCCTGACCCAGAGAAAATAACAGCCATTCAGAACATGGGTCATCTTCTCACCGCAGAGGGCCTTCGCCTGACCCAGAGAAAATAACAGCCATTCAGAACATGGGTCATCTTCTCACCGCAGAGGGCCTTCGCCCTGACCCAGAGAAAATAACAGCCATTCAGAACATGGGTCATCTTCTCACCGCAGGGCCTTCGCCCTGACCCAGAGAAAATAACAGCCATTCAGAACATGGGTCATCTTCTCACCGCAGAGGGCCTTCGCCCTGACCCAGAGAAAATAACAGCCATTCAGAACATGGGTCATCTTCTCACCGCAGAGGGCCTTCGCCCTGACCCAGAGAAAATAACAGCCATTCAGAACATGGGTCATCTTCTCACCGCAGAGGGCCTTCGCCCTGACCCAGAGAAAATAACAGCCATTCAGAACATGGGTCATCTTCTCACCGCAGAGGGCCTTCGCCCTGACCCAGAGAAAATAACAGCCATTCAGAACATGGGTCATCTTCTCACCGCAGAGGGCCTTCGCCTGACCCAGAGAAAATAACAGACATTCAGAACATGGGTCATCTTCTCACCGCAGAGGGCCTTCGCCCTGACCCAGAGAAAATAACAGACATTCAGAACATGGGTCATCTTCTCACCGCAGAGGGCCTTCGCCCTGACCCAGAGAAAATAACAGCCATTCAGAACATGGGTCATCTTCTCACCGCAGAGGGCCTTCGCCCTGACCCAGAGAAAATAACAGCCATTCAGAACATGGGTACACACCGACCGACGTCAAGTCACTACAGCGGCTGTTGGGGTTTTGTGAAATATCTTGCTAAATTCCCGCTAATCTGATGTGTGTGAGCCGCTCAGAAGACCTGACGGACAAGGACATTGGATGGACATATCGACCGCATCATGACGCAGTAGTTGAGACTATCAAACAGTCAGTCACACAACACCCACTACTCAAATACTACTATCTGAATGATGAAGTCACACTGGTTTGAGCACAGCCCTTTTTTTCAGTTGAAGACATTCAGGTATCACCCTTTCTCTTCCCTTTCTACAAAAAGGACAACCTGTTGCATGTGACAGAACGTTGACTCAGACAGAACAAAGATATGCACAGATTGAGAAATAATATTCTTGTCCATTGTTTTTTCATGTGACAAGTTTGACCAGTATCTGCATGGCAGAGAGTTCATCACAATGCACAGCGACCACAAACCACTTGAGGCGATCTTCAAGAAATCACTTCTCACAGCACCCAAGCGACTGCAGAGAATGTTGCTAGGGCTACAAAGATACCAACTCCACGTGCAAGGTCACAACTGACCTGGAACAGGTGGATCACAACAGTGATGTCAACATCTCAACAAAGACAATGGAGTCAGTCAAAGTGCACTGTACCCAGAACCCACTGTTTCAGGCTCTGCATGCAGAAGTCAACAACGGCTGGCCTGGAACCAAACCTTCTGTGAAGAGGAGCTCCCAGAAAATTGCCTGATATTTAAAGGAAAGACGGCCTTCAACAGGGCTCCCGAGTGGCGCAGTGGTCTTAGGCACTGCATCTCAGTGCTAAATGTGTCACTACAGACCCTGGTTCGATTCCAGGCTGTATCACAACCAGCTGTGATTGAGAGTTCCATAGGGCAGCACACATTGGCCGGCGTTGTCCGGGTTAGGGTTTGGCCGGTGTAGGCTGTCATTGTGAATAAGATTTTGTTCTTAACTGACTTGCCTAAATTAATGTTAAATTAATGTCAAATTAAAAATACAATTCATCCCTGACATGTTACGAGCTGACTGTCACACAAAATACACTCTGGCCACTCAGGCGTAGAGGCCAGTCTCAGAAAGGCACGTGATGCTGTTCTTTGGCCAAGGATTACGGAGGACGTAAAGATCTTTATCAGCAAATGTGCCACCTGCAACTCTATCCATTTGAGACAACAACGCATGCCCCACCAAATCTATCCCCTCCCATGGTCCAACATCAGGATAGACTTACTTACAGTTGATAAACACACTGAATGGAGCTGTATTGTTTGCATGCTACAGAGAACATGCTGAAGTACAGACTTTCTAATTAATATTTCCTTTCTCTTGTATTGAATAAACACCATAAAAGGTTTATTCTGGAGGGACCTGTCAGAAGAATGACCTAAGGGAGAATATGTTCAGTTAGTAAAGAGCGGGAGAATATCATTTGAAACAAAATCGGTACCTGAGAGATTGTTGAAATTAATCTGAAGTTTTCCGTTTCATCAGACTTTTCCCCATGTTTTTTCAGGTGGAGAGGAAATCAGGGTGCTGTTGATCTCTGTCGGTGATGAGCTGCTGGTTTCCCTGGTGGTGAGGCACACTCAGTGGTTAGAATGTCTCTGATAGAGTCTCTGGTCTCAATCACTGCCATTCTACTCAGAGAGACACGGCGGAGATGACAGAACATATCTCTCTCTCTCTCTCTGTCATGTACGTGTGGAGAGATGGACCAAGAGCACAGCAGATGTTGAGTTCCACATATTTATTACAAAGGGAAACATAGCTAAAACAAAACAATAAATCAATAAACTAAAAACGAAACGTGGTGCACAAAAAACTAAATAATTTCCCACAAACATAGGTGGGAAAAATGCTACCTAAATATGATCCCCAATTAGAGACAACAATTACCAGCTGCCTCTAATTGGGAATCATACAAAATACCAACATAGAAAAACAAACTAGTACCCCACATAGAAAATAATCTGTGTACACCCCAGTCACGCCCTGACCTACTATACCATAGAGGAACAAAGGCTCTCTATGGTCAGGGCGTGGCAGTACCCCGCCCCAAAGGTGTGGACTCCAGCCGCAAAACCTGAAACCAAGGGTGGGGGGTGATTAGTTTCGGTGGCGGCTCCGGTGCGGGTCGTAACCCACCCCAGACCCCGGATCTGACCATGGCGCTGGGCTGGACGACGTGCCCATACTGGACATCGGTGCAGAGAAGGGCTCTGGTCCTGGACTGGTCACCAGCGCTGAGGAAGGCTCCGGCCTAGGAGCGGGACTAGATGCTGTGTCTGAACTTGGCATCGGCGCAGAGGAAGACTCCGGCCATGGAGCTGTACTGGACGCCGTGCATGGACTGGGCACCGGCGCAGAGGAAGGCTCCTGCCCTGGAGCTGGGCTGGACGCCTTGCCTGGACTGGGCACCAGCGCAGAGGAAGGCTCCTGCCCTGGAGCGGGACTGGACGCCGTGCCTGGACTAAGCACAGACGCAGAGGAAGGCTCCTGCCCTGGAGCGGACTGGACACCGTGCCTGGACTAAGCACAGATGCCGAGGAAGGCTCCTGCCCTGGAGCGGGACTGGACACCGTGCCTGGACTAAGCACCGACGCCGAGGAAGGCTCCTGCCCTGGAGCGGGACTGGACACCGTGCCTGGACTAAGCACCGACGCAGAGGAAGGCTCCTGCCCTGGAGCGGGACTGGACGACTTGCCTGGAAGCTCCGGACTGTGGACCGTCGCTGGAGGTTCCGGAATGTGGACCGTCGCTGGAGGTTCGGGAACGTGGACCGTCGCTGGAGGTTCCGGGGAACGTAGACCGTCGCTGGAGGTTCCGGGAACGTGGACCGTCGCTGTAGGTTCCGGACTGTGGACCGTCGCAGGAGGTTCCGGACTGTGGACCGTCGTAGGTGGTACCGGACTGTGGAGGCGCACTGGAGACCTGGTGCGTGGAGCCGGCACAGATTTTCCCAGACTGATAACACGTTCCTCAGGACGAGTGCGGAGAGCTGACTCAGGTGGCATTAAACTGATAACATACTCCTTAGGGCAAATGTCCTGCATCCTCCACCAACTCCACAACTCACTGACGGTCTCTGATTCTCTCCGTTCACTGTCCTCCAGTTTCTCCCTCTTCTCCCAGACTGGCTCTGGTTCACTCCTCACCCCTTGTGCCACCCCCCAAAAAACATGTTTTCGGGCTGTTTTGGGCTTTCTTTGTGGCTGCGAACCCCGGCTTCGTCACTGTCCTCCCTTCTCTCCTTGCGTCTGCCGCCAAGTAAGGCAATCCTGTCCGGCCATGATTTCCTCCCAAGTCCAGGATCCTTTCCCATCCAAGATCTCCTCCCAAGTCCAGGACCCCTTCTCCTCCTGAGCACGCTTCTTGGTCCTGTTATGGTGGGATATTCTGTCTTGTACGTGAGGAGAGATGGACCAAGGCGCAGCGGATGTTGAGTTCCTTATATTTATTATAAAGTGAAACTCAGCAAAAACAAAACAATAAATCAATAAATGAAATGAAATGAAATGTGACTATGTGGTGCACATGCACAAAACAATATCCCACGAACACAGGTGGGAAAAACGCTACATAAATATGATCCCCAATTAGAGACAACAATTACCAGCTGCCTCTATTTGGAAATCTTGCAAATCACCAACGTATAAAAAAAATAGTACCCCACAAAGAAATAATAATCTAGAACTCCCCAGTAACGCAGGGCGTGACACAGAGAGAACAACTAAGAGAGAGAGACATGGATGGGGGGTGGGGTGTTCTGTGACACTAAATCTCTCTCTCTCTCTCTCTCTCTCTCTCTCTCTCTCTCTCTCTCTCTCTCTCTCTCTCTCTCTCTGTCTCTCTCTCTCTCTCTCTCTCTCTCTCTCTCTCTCTCTCTCTCCCCCTCTCTCTCTCTCTCTCTCTCTCTCTCTCTCTCTCTCTCTCTCTCTCTCTCTCTCTCTCTCTCTCTCTCTCTCTCTCTCTCCTACTTCCATCTAGGCGTTGCTGCTATCTACAGTTGAGGTCGGAAGTTTACATACACTTAGGTGGCCGTCATTAAAATGTGTTTTTCAACCACTCCACAAATTTCTTGTTAACAAGCTATAGTTTTGGCAAATCGGTTAGGACATCTACTTTGTGCATGACAGAAGTAATTTTTCCAACAATTGCTTACAGACAGATTATTTCACTTATAATTCACTGTATCACAATTCCAGTGGGTCAGAAGTTTACATACACTAAGTTGACTGTGCCTTTAAACAGCTTGGAGAATTATGTCATGTCAACATTATGTCATGGCTTTAGAAGATTCTGATAGGCTAATTGATAAAATTTGAGTCAATTAGAGGTGTACCTCCAAAAATGCCTTAAGAACAACAAAGTCAAGGTATTGGAGTGGCCATCACAAAGCCCTGACCTCAATCCTATAGAAAATGCATTGGCAGAACTGAAAAAGTGTGTGCAGCAAGGAGGCCTACAAACCTGACTCAGTTACACCAGCTGTGTCATGAGGAAAGGGCCAAAAATTCCCCCAACATGTTGTGGCAAGCTTCTGGAAGGCTACCCAAAATGTTTGACCCAAGTTAAACAATTTAAAGGCAATGCTACCAAATACTACTTGAGTGTATGTAAACTTCTGACCCACTGGGAATGTGATGAAAGACATAAAAGCTGAAATAAATAATTCTCTCTACTGTTATTCTGACATTTCACATTCTGAAAATAAAGTGGTGATCCTAACTGAACTAAAACAGGGAATTTTTACAAGGATTAAATGTCAGGAATTGTGAAAAATTGAGTTTAAACGTATTTTGCTAAATTGTATGTGAACTTTCGACTTCAACTGTACATCTGTCACCCTCTCACTCACACGTTCAGATGAGCTCTCTGGCAGGCAATGTTCCCTCTAAGCTGCGCACATGTGCGGGCACACAGCTCCCCTGGGACTGCCATGCAGAAGAAATATCAGCCTGCACGGAGAAATGCGAGATTGAACTTCACTCAACTTTCTGTTTCTGTTTACTGTGGGAATTGTGTTAGAAAAAAAAATGCAATATTAACTACTTTCAATGCAACATACCGAAACAAAACGAACTATGCAAGACATAGTTTACAAAATGAACTATGCAAGAGATTTTTGTTGTAGGCAGAATGTATCGCGGTAGAATTCTATTCCATTGACAGACATGACTCAGCCCATACTCTGTAAACTACACAGACCGTGCAGCATAAAACAATCAATATAATAATAATAATATATGCCATTTAGCAGACGCTTTTATCCAAAGCGACTTACAGTCATGTGTGCATACATTCTACGTATGGGTGGTCCAGGGAATCGAACCCACTACCCTGGCGTTACAAGCGCCATGCTCTACCAACTGAGCTACAGAAGGACCAGAGCTGCAGGAAACAATTTCCATATATGGATCTGTGGCATTCTCTTTGAACTGGACTCTTTGAACATGAGCTGTCTTGAGTAGATGCAGCTTGTTTTGAGATCAAGCGAGAGCTGCATGTAGCCACGTGTGTACATGTTGTTCATATCCTTTACTAGTTAGTGAGTTATTAGCCCAGCTATAGATCAGTTGGAGTGAGTTATTAGCCCAGCTATAGATCAGTTGGAGTAAGCAATGGGGGAGTAGTTGCTTCCTACAAGAGGACAAAAACATGTACATTTCTAGAAATATTTGAAAAGGGAGTCAGGTAAAGAGCTTTGTTTTGTCTTAAAGGGGCAGTGTTGTATTTCGAGACAGGCTTGAATAAGCCAAGTAGCCAATAGGCAGAGGGGTAGTATAATTTGACTGATTATCTGTAATAATGGTATGGAAAAAATAATGTGTGTTTCTTGCATCAAAACAATGCAGCAACATGTTCAGTCACCTCCTTGTCTGAAGGACAAGTGGATAAACATGTTCAGTCACCTCCTTGTCTGAAGGACAAGTGGATAAACAGGTTCAGTCTCCTCCTTGTCTGAAGGACAAGTGGATAAACAGGTTCAGTCACCTCCTTGTCTGAAGGACAAGTGGATAAACAGGTTCAGTCTCCTCCTTGTCTGAAGGACAAGTGGATAAACAGGTTCAGTCTCTCCTTGTCTGAAGGACAAGTGGATAAACAGGTTCAGTCACCTCCTTGTCTGAAGGACAAGTGGATAAACAGGTTCAGTCTCCTCCTTGTCTGAAGGACAAGTGGATAAACAGGTTCAGTCACCTCCTTGTCTGAAGGACAAGTGGATAAACAGGTTCAGTCTCCTCCTTGTCTGAAGGACAAGTGGATAAACAGGTTCAGTCTCCTCCTTGTCTGAAGGACACGTGGATAAACAGGTTCAGTCACCTCCTTGTCTGAAGGACAAGTGGATAAACAGGTTCAGTCTCCTCCTTGTCTGAAGGACAGAGTGGATAAACAGGTTCAGTCACCTCCTTGTCTGAAGGACAAGTGGATAAACAGGTTCAGTCACCTCCTTGTCTGAAGGGACAAGTGGATAAACAGGTTCAGTCTCCTCCTTGTCTGAAGGACACGTGGATAAACAGGTTCAGTCTCCTCCTTGTCTGAAGGACAAGTGGATAAACAAGTGGATAAACAGGTTCAGTCTCCTCCTTGTCTGAAGGACAAGTGGATAAACAGGTTCAGCCAGAGCCCAGTCTTGAACATCTCTAGAGGGAACTGAAAATAGCTGTGAATCGATGCTCCCCGTCCAACCTTAACAGGATCTTCAGAGAAGATGGAGACTTGTGCGTTGGGGAAAGTAGAAGAAGCTTTTCAATCACTCCCTTGAGTGCTGTGGCCACCCTTTCCTGCTCGGCTCTCAGGTCGTTTGTGCCTGTGTGTTTTTATATGTGACTGGGTGACCCTAGCTGGTCCTCAGACAGAAGGTCTAGGGCGCACTTGGTGTTTGGACACCAGAGTTTAGACATTGTGTTGGGGAAAAAGTTTATTTTCTCTGTGTATATTTCCCGTTTGAGTCAATAAGGAGTACAGTTTGAGACTGGTGTGTGTCCTGAGTGTGTATCTCTCTCACCTCTCTCCCTATATCTCTCTCTGTCTGTCTCCTCTTATATCTCACTTTCTCCTTCTCTCTCTCTCCCTTTATCCCTATCTCTATCTCATCTCTCTCTCCTTTTTTTCTCTGCCTATATATATCTCTCTCTCCTTCCTCTCACTCACTCTCTCTCTGGCTCTTTCTCTTAGTCTCTATTTTCTTCCTCTCTCTCCACCGCCTCTCTAAACATTTAAGAGTCTTTAGATTTGTGTGATAAGCATCAATCCCTCCTCTGGGTCAATTATCTGTGTGATTGTGTAATTAGGAGCTCAGGCTCAAATCAATATACAACCTCAAATATTCTGGCCTTGATTACACCAGGTGCCACATAAACCACACACCCCATGGGTGTTTGGGAGGGGGAGTCTAGGGGGTGTAGGGGGTGTACAGTTACAATAAAGCTGGAATGAGAATGACACAGCATCCAGACAAGCAGATGTATCAAGGGTTGTGGTTTGGGGTTGTGGTTTGGGTTGTGGTTAGGGTTGGGTTTGGGTTGGGTTGGGTTTGGGAGGTTGGGGTTGGGGTTGGAGTTAAGGTTGTGGTGAGGGTTGGGGTTGTGGCTGGGTTTGGGTTTGGGGTTGTGGTTAAGGTTGTGGTTAGGGTTGGGTTTGGGGTTGTGGTTTGGAGTTGTGGTTAGGGTTGGGTTTGGGGTTTGGGTTGGGTTTGGGGTTGGGGTTGAGTTAAAGGTTGTGGTTAGGTTGGGGGGTTGTGGTTGGGTTTGGGTTTGGGGTTGTGGTTAAGGTTGGGTTTGGTTTGGTTTGGGGTTGTGGTTAGGGTTGGGGTTGCGGTTAGGGTTTGGTTTTTGGGGTTGTGGTTAGGGTTGGGGTTGTGGTTAGGTTGTGGTAGGGTTGGGTTTGGTTTGGTTTGGGGTTGGGAGTTGGAGATAAGGTTGTGGTTAGGTTGTGGTTAGGGTTGGGGTTGTGCTTAGGGTTGGGGTTGTGGTTGTGGTTAGGGTTGTGACTGGGGTTAGGGTTAGGGCTGGGGTTAGGGTTGGGGTTAGGGCTGGGGTTAGGGTTGGGGTTAGTGTTGGGAGTTTGGGGTCGTGGTTAGGGTTGTGGTTGTGGTTATGGTTGGGGTTGGGGTTGAGGCTAAGATTGAACCGGGATGTGAACAAGAAATGGGGTTAGGGTTCTGGTTAAGGGGATATGAGGTCTATGGTAATGTGTTATCTGCTCTTGAGATTACAGTATGAGATCCATAATACATTACACCAGGAACACTTCTTTCTGGTCCTTCAATGGGACTTTTATTCCCAGCACTACAGACAGAGTGAGTGTGTTTCTATCACCCCTCAGTAACAGCTGTCATTTCCTTTAAACAGATAAATAGGAGACGGCTCTGAAAGGATAGTTTCCCCATGACCTCACTAATGGGGCCATCGTCAGTCAGAGGGGTGACAGATTGACTTCCTGGAGTATGAAAGCATTGAGCCACCAGAGGGATTTCTCTGGCTCTGCTGACCCGGAAGTGATGCAATCACAGCAAACCCATCTCCAGTGATATTTAACTCCTTTAATACATGGCTGGCCGGGCAAATCTGCAAATCGCTACTTGTGCGACTGTCTTGTTTTAAAGGTTGTGTGTGTGTGTGTGTGTTTGTGTTTGTGTGTGTCCATGCTTTGAATTGATTTGTGAGAAGGGCAGTGATTAGTGCTCCATCTGCTGTCTGTCTACAACCTGGGACATCAACATGTTGTTTGCCTGTTTAGGGCCACAATAGGAAAGTGTGAAAGGAAGAAGTATAGTAACAGGTAGTTCTGCAGACCTGTATCAGAAACAGACAGATGCAGAGATTCATAAACACATATGGCCACATGAGACAGATACACATATTTGGGGTTTTGGCTTTGATTCTAACGGATCTGCTGATTTGTACAACCCTGATGCAATACCATTTTATTAGCTTCAGATGTAGCATTTTAACATCCCAACGGTATGGCCTCCCCTGATAGGAGGTGTGTGTAGTAAATTATCTGTCAGAGATGATGGTACGGCCTCCCCTGATAGGAGGTGTGTGTAGTAAATTATCTGACAGAAATGATGGTATGGCCTCCCTGATAGGAGGTGTCTATAGTAAATTATCTGACAGAGATGATGGTACAGCCTCCCCTGATAGGAGGTGTCTATAGTAAATTATCTGACAGAGATGATGGTACAGCCTCCCTGATAGGAGGTGTCTATAGTAAATTATCTGACAGAGATGATGGTACAGCCTCCCCTGATAGGAGGTGTCTATAGTAAATTATCTGACAGAGATGATGGTACAGCCTCCCTGATAGGAGGTGTCTATAGTAAATTATCTGACAGAGATGATGGTACAGCCTCCCCTGATAGGAGGTGTCTATAGTAAATTATCTGACAGAGATGATGGTACAGCCTCCCCTGATAGGAGGTGTCTATAGTAAATTATCTGACAGAGATTATGGTACGACCATTCTGTTTAATCCTCTGTTGTAGTTCAGCTCCCCGAAACACAGAGGGTGCTTCCTAAATGGTGTCTCATTCCGTATATAATTCCCTATGGGCGCTAGGCAACAGTAATGCACTACATATCGTACCATTTGAGACAATGCCTTTGTATTGTATTTATTCAACTAAGCAAGTCAGTTAAGAACACATTTATCTTTACAATGATGGCCTACCCCGGCCTAAACCCTCCCCTAACCCGGACGACGCTGGGACAATTGTGTGCCGCCCTATGGTCGACCACGGCCTGTTGCAATGCAGCCCGCGATCCAACCTGGGTCTGTAGTGACGCCTCTAGCACTGCCTTAGACCGCTGCGCCACTCGGTCACAACTAACAGGACACTTCCTGTACGGCTCTAATTTGAATCTCCACACTGAGATATTAGATGTTTGAATGTGTGAGAGCAGAATGTAAGAGGTTCCCTCCCACAGGTCAAGAAGGTAGCCTAGCGGTTAGAGAGGCCAGCCAGCAACCGGAGGATTGCCAGGTCTAACAGAAACAGTCTGTGGGGATGTGAACTTAAAAACAGAGGGTTGCTGATTTAAAATCCTAGATGCCGTTGCCTGATGTTGTGCCCTTTGAGTAAGGCACTTAAACCCCCACAACAACTGCTTCACAGATGCCCAGTGAAGTCAGTCCCCTGCTCCAACCTCAAATAAACAGCAAACCTGGTTTAAAAAAACAGCCTCTCCCCTATTTCAACTAGATCGTTTGTGTGTACAGTACGTATTGATATTGATTTGTAGGCTATGTGTGTCTTTTTATAGAATTTTTATTGATGTAGATCTGTCCTTGAGCTGCTCTTGTCTTTTAATGTCTGTATGATGTCATGGTTCATGTTCTGTGTTGGACCCCAGGAAGAGTTGGTGCTTCTGTCACAACAGCTAATGGGGATCCTAATGAAAAACAAATACCAAATACCATTGTCTGTAATACCATGTCAGTCCCCTGCTCCGACATCTATACTGTATGTGTGTAACAGTCCCCTGCTCCAG
>NW_025751243.1:0-15994 GCF_021184085.1 Oncorhynchus gorbuscha
GTGTGTGTGTGTGTGTGTGTGTGTGTGTGTGTGTGTGTGTGTGTGTGTGTGTGTGTGTGTGTGTGTGTGTGTGTGTGTGTGTGTGTGTGTGTGTGTGCGTGTGATAGAGAAGCTTGACAGGGCGTCTGTTTGTGTGTTTGTAATGCTGGGCTGTCTAGCTGATACTCAGTAATACCGTATAACTTCTAGGTGGCCTCTGGGTTTCTCTCTCTCGCAATTACTCTTTCTCCATCTCTCCTCATTCTCTTCCTCTCTCTCGCTCTCTATCTTTCTCTCTCCTCTTTCTCTCCATCTCTCTCTCTCTCGTCATTCTCTCCATCTCTCTCTCTCTCCTCATTCTCTACATCTCTCTCTCCTCATTCTCTCCATCTCTCTCTCCTCATTCTCTCCATCTCTCCCTCTCCTCATTCCATTTCTCTCCCTCATTCTCTCCCATCTCTCTCTCTCCTCATTCTCTCCATCTCTCTCTCTCCTCATTCTCTCCATCTCTCTCTCCTCCTCATTCTCTCCATCTCTCTATCTCTCTCTCTCTCATTCTCTCCATCTCTATCTCTCTCTCTCCTCATTCTCTCCACTCTCTCTCTCTCCTCATTCTCTCCATCTCTCTCTCTCCTCATTCTCTCATCTCTCTCTCTCCTCATTCTCTCCATCTCTCTCTCTCCTCATAGAGTGTATGTGACCCTGAAGGATGTTAGGTGTCTCTTTATTGTTGACTCTGACAGCGTAGAGTGTATGTGACCCTGAAGGATGTTAGGTGTCTCTTTATTGTTGACTCTAACAGCGTAGAGTGTATGTGACCCTGAAGGATGTTAGGTGTCTCTTTATTGTTGACTCTAACAGCGTAGAGTGTATGTGACCCTGAAGGATGTTAGGTGTCTCTTTATTGTTGACTAACAGCGTAGAGTGTATGTGACCCTGAAGGATGTTAGGTGTCTCTTTATTGTTGACTCTAACAGCGTAGAGTGTATGTGACCCTGAAGGATGTTAGGTGTCTCTTTATTGTTGACTCTGACAGCGTAGAGTATGTGACCCTGAAGGATGTTAGGTGTCTCTTTATTGTTGACTCTGACAGCGTAGAGTATGGTGACCCTGAAGGATGTTAGGTGTCTCTTATTGTTGACTCTGACAGCGTAGAGTGTATGTGACCCTGAAGGATGTTAGGTGTCTCTTTATTGTTGACTCTGACAGCGTAGAGTGTATGTGACCCTGAAGGATGTTAGGTGTCTCTTTATTGTTGACTCTAACAGCGTAGAGTGTATGTGACCCTGAAGGATGTTAGGTGTCTCTTTATTGTTGACTCTGACAGCGTAGAGTATGTGACCCTGAAGGATGTTAGGTGTCTCTTTATTGTTGACTCTGACAGCGTAGAGTGTATGTGACCCTGAAGGATGTTAGGTGTCTCTTTATTGTTGACTCTGACAGCGTAGAGTGTATGTGACCCTGAAGGATGTTAGGTGTCTCTTTATTGTTGACTCTGACAGCGTAGTGTGTATGTGACCCTGAAGGATGTTAGGTGTCTCTTTATTGTTGACTCTGACAGCGTAGAGTGTATGTGACCCTGAAGGATGTTAGGTGTCTCTTTATTGTTGACTCTAACAGCGTAGAGTGTATGTGACCCTGAAGGATGTTAGGTGTCTCTTTATTGTTGACTCTAACAGCGTAGAGTGTATGTGACCCTGAACATTGTTTCTGAAGTACTCAGCTCTCAACACTCCCGTTGGTTTTTCCCATTTTCGTCATACGCTGATTGTTGTCTTTATAGAAACTACATTTATTCTAATGTGTTGGCGTCAGAGAGAGAGGCGAGAGAGAGAGGATAGAGAGAGAAAGAAAGGAGAGAGAGAGGAGAGAGAAAGAGAGGTGAGAGAGGAGAGAGGATAGAGAGAGAAAGGAAAGAGGATAGAGAGAGAGAGAAAGGAAAGAGGATAGAGAGAGAGAGAAAGGAAAGAGGATAGAGAGAGAGA
Organism: Oncorhynchus gorbuscha; assembly: GCF_021184085.1. NCBI lineage: Eukaryota > Metazoa > Chordata > Actinopteri > Salmoniformes > Salmonidae > Oncorhynchus > Oncorhynchus gorbuscha. The sequence continues at coordinate 1,965 of NW_025751243.1, forward strand.
GAAAGGAAAGAGGATAGAGAGAGAGAGAGAAAGGAAAGAGGATAGAGAGAGAGAGAAAGGAAAGAGAGGATAGAGAGAGAGAGAGAAAGGAAAGAGGATAGAGAGAGAGAGAGAAAGGAAAGAGGATAGAGAGAGAGAGAGAAAGAGAGGATAGAGAGAGAGAGAGAAAGGAAAGAGGATAGAGAGAGAGAGAGGAAAGAGAGGATAGAGAAAGAGAGAGAAAGAAAGGAGAGAGAGAGGAGAGAGAGAGAGGAAAGAGAGAGCGAAAGGAGAGAGAGGAGAGAGAGAGATAGAGAGAAAGGAAAGAGGAGAGAGAGGAGAGAGAGAGGATAGAGAGAAAGGAAAGAGAGAAGAGAGAAAGGAAAGAGAGAGAGAGAGAGAGAGAGAGAGAGAGAGAGAGAGAGAGAGAGAGAGAGAGAGAGAGAGAGAGAGAGATAGAGAGATAGAGATGAGAATAGAAGAGGGAATGTGAAAGACAGAAGAAAGAAAGAGGTGTTGATTGACACAAGAAGTCAGACCTTGTTATATGTCAGGCGTTGACTGAAAGCACCCTAAATGATACCCTCTTCTCCATAGAGAGAACTACTACTAGTGCCCTAAATGATACCCTCTTCTCCATAGAGAGAACTACTACTAGTGGCCTAAATGATACCCTCTTCTCCATAGAGAGAACTACTACTAGTGGCCTAAATGATAACCTCTTCTCCATAGAGAGAACTACTACTAGTGGCCTAAATGATAACCTCTTCTCCATAGAGAGAACTACTACTAGTGGCCTAAATGATACCCTCTTCTCCATAGAGAGAACTACTACTAGTGGCCTAAATGATAACCTCTTCCCCATAGAGAGCACTACTACTAGTGCCCTAAATGATACCCTCTTCCCCATAGAGAGAACTACTACTAGTGGCCTAAATGATACCCTCTTCCCCATAGAGAGAACTACTACTAGTGGCCTAAATGATACCCTCTTCTCCATAGAGAGAACTACTACTAGTGGCCTAAATGATACCCTCTTCCCCATAGAGAGAACTACTACTAGTGGCCTAAATGATAACCTCTTCTCCATAGAGAGAACTACTACTAGTGGCCTAAATGATACCCTCTTCCCCATAGAGAGAACTACTACTAGTGGCCTAAATGATACCCTCTTCTCCATAGAGAGAACTACTACTAGTGGCCTAAATGATAACCTCTTCTCCATAGAGAGAACTACTACTAGTGGCCTAAATGATAACCTCTTCTCCATAGAGAGAACTACTACTAGTGGCCTAAATGATACCCTCTTCTCCATAGAGAGAACTACTACTAGTGGCCTAAATGATAACCTCTTCCCCATAGAGAGCACTACTACTAGTGCCCTATTTGTTAGCTAAATTATTTTATTTGAATTATGTTTCTTATCAATAGATACTAACACCACCCCTTTTGATGCCTGGCTCTGCCCAGGTAACAACCTTATATACCCTAAATAATGACTTAGAAAATAAGTTTAATTTACTAATCCTACCTAAACATTATTATGTATGTCCAATTCTCCTTTGGCATCCATTCATCTCAATCCTGTGTCAATTCTCTCCAAGTGTCTTTACCTAGTTTAAGAAGTATCTGTGCTGTTTATATATTTTCTTAAATATATATATTTACCCGATTTAAACAGTAATTCTTTCTCTCTATCTCTCAAAATGCCACTAAGCGTCTCACTGTTTGACCATCTAAAAATCATTGATTTTAGACGAAACATGTCTGTAAGTGGCAAAGTCCTTACATTTCCTTAATCAATCTGTCTTAATCCTTACAATAATCTGTCTTAATCCTTAATCAATCCGTCTTAATCCTTACAATAATCTGTCTTAATCCTTAATCAATCCGTCTTAATCCTTAATCAATCTGTCGTAATCCTTACAATAATCCGTCTTAATCCTTAGTCAATCCGTCTTAATCCTTAATCAATCCGTCTTAATCCTTAATCAATCCGTCTTAATCCTTAATCAATCCGTCTTAATCCTTAATCAATCCGTCTTAATCCTTACAATAATCCGTTTTAATCCTTACAATAATCCGTCTTAATCCTTACAATAATCCGTCTTAATCCTTACAATAATCCGTCTTAATCCTTACAATAATCCGTTTTAATCCTTACAATAATCCGTCTTAATCCTTACAATAATCCGTCTTAATCCTTACAATAATCCGTCTTAATCCTTACAATAATCCGTCTTAATCCTTACAATAATCCGTCTTAATCCGTCTTAATCCTTACAATAATCCGTCTTAATCCTTACAATAATCTGTCTTAATCCTTACAATAATCCGTCTTAATCCTTACAATAATCCGTCTTAATCCTTACAATAATCCGTCTTAATCCTTACAATAATCCGTCTTAATCCGTCTTAATCCTTACAATAATCCGTCTTAATCCTTACAATAATCCGTCTTAATCCTTACAATAATCCGTCTTAATCCGTCTTAATCCTTACAATAATCCGTCTTAATCCTTACAATAATCCGTCTTAATCCTTACAATAATCCGTCTTAATCCTTACAATAATCTGTCTTAATCCTTACAATAATCTGTCTTAATCCTTACAATAATCTGTCTTAATCCTTACAATAATCTGTCTTAATCCTTACAATAATCTGTCTTAATCCTTAATCAATCTGTCTTAATCCTTACAATAATCCGTCTTAATCCTTACAATAATCCGTCTTAATCCTTACAATAATCCGTTTTAATCCTTACAATAATCCGTCTTAATCCGTCTTAATCCTTACAATAATCCGTCTTAATCCTTACAATAATCCGTCTTAATCCTTACAATAATCTGTCTTAATCCTTACAATAATCCGTCTTAATCCTTACAATAATCCGTCTTAATCCTTACAATAATCCGTCTTAATCCTTACAATAATCCGTCTTAATCCTTACAATAATCCGTCTTAATCCTTACAACAATCCGTCTTAATCCTTACAACAATCCGTCTTAATCCTTACAACAATCCGTCTTAATCCTTACAATAATCCGTCTTAATCCTTACAATAATCCGTCTTAATCCTTACAATAATCCGTCTTAATCCTTACAATAATCCGTCTTAATCCGTCTTAATCCTTACAATAATCCGTCTTAATCCTTACAATAATCCGTCTTAATCCTTACAATAATCTGTCTTAATCCTTACAATAATCTGTCTTAATCCTTACAATAATCTGTCTTAATCCTTACAATAATCTGTCTTAATCCTTACAATAATCTGTCTTAATCCTTACAATAATCTGTCTTAATCCTTAATCAATCTGTCTTAATCCTTACAATAATCCGTCTTAATCCGTCTTAATCCTTACAATAATCTGTCTTAATCCTTACAATAATCTGTCTTAATCCTTACAATAATCTGTCTTAATCCTTACAATAATCTGTTTTAATCCTTACAATAATCCGTCTTAATCCTTACAATAATCTGTCTTAATCCTTACAATAATCATAAATCACCACAGATGTCCTATATTCCTGTTAGATTTAATACTATTTTTTAAAAAAACGCCTAATAGTTAAACAAAGCCTAAACAAATGCGAACCATATCAAAATCCTTCCTACACTTACAAGCTCTTTCCTTCAGGGATCCTCAGTATTCTGACAATAACATTCATGTAATATATGTTGCATAGTGTGGAATACCTGATCTTTAAACATTGGAGCAGCTCCTCAATGTCAATGGGTTGTTGGCAGACCAATCAAAACAGGAAGAATTCAAAAAAAAAAAGAGGGGAGATTAATGTTTATATTTTCAGGCAAGATGGCAGTTGTTTATGTGGTGAAAAAAGTAATACATTTTGTAATATTTGTGTTGTGGAGAAATGACCAGGCAGGAGACGGGAGTACAGTTAGTTTTCGTTTTGTCTCCGGTTGTGAAAGCGAGGACGGTTGTCTCCGGTTGTGAAAGCGAGGACGGTTGTCTCCGGTTGTGAAAGCGAGGACGGTTGTCTCCGGTTGTGAAGCGAGGACGGTTGTCTCCGGTTGTGAAAGCGAGGACGGTTGTCTCCGGTTGTGAAAGCGAGGACGGTTGTCTCCGGGTTGTGAAAGCGAGGACGGTTGTCTCCGGTTGTAGGCGAGGGACGGTTGTCTCCGGTTGTGAAAGCGAGGACGGTTGTCTCCGGTTGTGAAAGCGAGGACGGTTGTCTCCGGTTGTGAAAGCGAGGACGGTTGTCTCCGGTTGTGAAAGCGAGGACGGTTGTCTCCGGTTGTGAAGCGAGGACGGTTGTCTCCGGTTGTGAAAGCGAGGACGGTTGTCTCCGGTTGTGAAAGCGAGGACGGTTGTCTCCGGTTGTGAAAGCGAGGACGGTTGTCTCCGGTTGTGAAAGCGAGGACGGTTGTCTCCGGTTGTGAAAGCGAGGACGGTTGTCTCCGGTTGTGAAAGCGAAGATTCTCTAGTGTGTTTCTGGTTCAACGGCTTCCTGATACCTTAGAGAACCATATTTCAGAGCTCCTCACCAGGCTTCCTGATACCTTAGAGAACCATATTTCATAGCTCCTCACCAGGCTTCCTGATACCTTAGAGAACCATATTTCATAGCTCCTCACCAGGCTTCCTGATACCTTAGAGAACCATATTTCATAGCTCCTCACCAGGCTACCTGATACCTTAGAGAACCATATTTCATAGCTCCTCACCAGGCTTCCTGATACCTTAGAGAACCATATTTCATAGCTCCTCACCAGGCTTCCTGATACCTTAGAGAACCATATTTCATAGCTCCTCACCAGGCTTCCTGATACCTTAGAGAACCATATTTCATAGCTCCTCACCAGGCGATGAGTGAAGACGGAGCTTCAGAACTGAAGAGCGCTGCTCACCACGACCAATAGGGGGAGACAGAGTATCAATAAACAGACAGACCCTGGACACATGTCAGCAAGGAGATCCATTACGTCCCCCCCCTCCAAACACACCCACAGAGAAAATGACAGTTATTAATTATTAGTATTTTAATTCAAAAAACAATCTACAAAATACAGACCCATACATGTACAGCCGCACAGAGCTGGGTCCTACAATCTCATTTCCATTCCTAGAGTGTGTGTGTGTGTGTGTGTGTGTGTGTGTGTGTGTGTGTGTGTGTGTGTGTGTGTGTGTGTGTGTGTGTGTGTGCATGTGTACAAGGGGTGGTTCCCAATACCACTCTTTAATAATGGCCCATCAAATACAGTCAAACAATTAACTGAAACACACACTCACAAGCACGCACACAACCTCACAGTAGGATTTATGAATGAATCCTCTCTCAGTCACACAGAGACATAAGTGTCTGTTAATAATCATGTTACTCATTCATAATGACCAGTCTCCCAAACACACACAGTACCATGCTGCCCCCTGGAGGCCACAGAGGGAAAGGCATCCTGACTCACCGGAACTCACTGTGGGGGTGTGTCCCCCAAACGGCCATTTACATACAGATAACTGCCTAAAGTTACCTGTAGGGTTTGTCTGTTTGTCTTAGATGTGTGTGTGTGTGTGTGTGTGTGTGTGTGTGTGTGTGTGTGTGTGTGTGTGTGTGTGTGTGTGTGTGTGTGTGTGTGTGTGTGTGTGTGTGTTTAATAAAGTGCCTTAAAGACAGCAGTTTTTCATCCAGGTCCCAGTAAACAGTATCTCTCTCTAACTCACAGTATCTCTGATTGATCCCCTATGGGGCCTGGTCAAAGGCAGGGTACAACCTATTCACTATACGTCTCTCATCTCTGTCCAGTTATATCTCCTCGTCACATTGCCCTTGGTGGGAATTTCTACCGTTGTCCCGAACCACAGATTTAGGATCAGATCACCTAGCCCCAACAGTAACTTTAACTGGTAAGGGAATACAACTAATGTCTGACCCAGAATCAGTGCCTAGGGGCAACTTCTTCTGTGTAGTACCTTTGTCTGTAAGCATGTGATGGCCATGTTGTTATGGTATTATAACCTGTTATGTAGCATCCCTTATAGGCAGGAATAGGACCCTATGTCACCCAATGCCACTCACAGATGTCTCCGAGATGATGATTTCATAAGATTCTAGTTATAGCACTGATCTCCTGTCACAGTAATAAGCATCAGTTATGAACAGGAATAGCACTGATCTCCTGTCACAGTAATAAGCATCACTTATGAACAGGAATAGCACTGATCTCCTGTCACAGTAATAAGCATCACTTATGAACAGGAATAGCACTGATCTCCTGTCACAGTAATAAGCATCACTTATGAACAGGAATAGCACTGATCTCCTGTCACAGTAATATGCATCACTTATGAACAGGAATAGCACTGACCTGTCACAGTAATAAGCATCACCTATGAACAGGAATAGCACTGACCTGTCACAGTAATAAGCATCACTTATGAACAGGAATAGCACTGATCTGTTATAGTAATAAGCATCACCTATGAACAGGAATAGCACTGATCTCCTGTCACAGTAATAAGCATCAGTTATGAACAGGAATAGCACTGATCTCCTGTCACAGTAATAAGCATCACTTATGAACAGGAATAGCACTGATCTGTTACAGTAATAAGCATCAGTTATGAACAGGAATAGCACTGATCTGTCACAGTAATAAGCATCACTTATGAACAGGAATAGCACTGATCTGTCACAGTAATACGCGTCACCTATGAACAGGAATAGCACTGACCTGTCACAGTAATAAGCATCACTTATGAACAGGAATAGCACTGATCTGTTATAGTAATAAGCATCACCTATGAACAGGAATAGCACTGATCTCCTGTCACAGTAATAAGCATCACTTATGAACAGGAATAGCACTGATCTGTTACAGTAATAAGCATCACTTATGAACAGGAATAGCACTGATCTCCTGTCACAGTAATAAGCATCACTTATGAACAGGAATAGCACTGATCTCCTGTCACAGTAATAAGCATCACTTATGAACAGGAATAGCACTGACCTGTCACAGTAATAAGCATCACCTATGAACAGGAATAGCACTGACCTGTCACAGTAATAAGCATCACCTATGAACAGGAATAGCACTGACCTGTCACAGTAATAAGCATCACTTATGAACAGGAATAGCACTGACCTGTCACAGTAATAAGCATCAGTTATGAACAGGAATAGCACTGATCTGTTACAGTAATAAGCATCACTTATGAACAGGAATAGCACTGACCTGTCACAGTAATAAGCATCAGTTATGAACAGGAATAGCACTGATCTGTTACAGTAATAAGCATCACTTATGAACAGGAATAGCACTGATCTGTCACAGTAATAAGCATCACTTATGAACAGGAATAGCACTGATCTCCTGTCACAGTAATACGCATCACTTATGAACAGGAATAGCACTGATCTCCTGTCACAGTAATAAGCATCACTTATGAACAGGAATAGCACTGACCTGTCACAGTAATAAGCATCACCTATGAACAGGAATAGCACTGACCTGTCACAGTAATAAGCATCACTTATGAACAGGAATAGCACTGATCTCCTGTCACAGTAATAAGCATCAGTTATGAACAGGAATAGCACTGATCTCCTGTCACAGTAATAAGCATCAGTTATGAACAGGAATAGCACTGATCTCCTGTCACAGTAATAAGCATCACTTATGAACAGGAATAGCACTGATCTCCTGTCACAGTAATAAGCATCAGTTATGAACAGGAATAGCACTGATCTGTCACAGTAATAAGCATCACTTATGAACAGGAATAGCACTGATCTCCTGTCACAGTAATACGCATCACTTATGAACAGGAATAGCACTGATCTCCTGTCACAGTAATAAGCATCACTTATGAACAGGAATAGCACTGACCTGTCACAGTAATAAGCATCACCTATGAACAGGAATAGCACTGACCTGTCACAGTAATAAACATCACTTATGAACAGGAATAGCACTGATCTGTTATAGTAATAAGCATCACCTATGAACAGGAATAGCACTGATCTCCTGTCACAGTAATAAGCATCAGTTATGAACAGGAATAGCACTGACCTGTTACAGTAATAAGCATCACTTATGAACAGGAATAGCACTGATCTGTTACAGTAATAAGCATCAGTTATGAACAGGAATAGCACTGATCTGTCACAGTAATAAGCATCACTTATGAACAGGAATAGCACTGATCTGTCACAGTAATACGCGTCACCTATGAACAGGAATAGCACTGACCTGTCACAGTAATAAGCATCACTTATGAACAGGAATAGCACTGATCTGTTATAGTAATAAGCATCACCTATGAACAGGAATAGCACTGATCTCCTGTCACAGTAATAAGCATCACTTATGAACAGGAATAGCACTGATCTGTTACAGTAATAAGCATCACTTATGAACAGGAATAGCACTGATCTCCTGTCACAGTAATAAGCATCACTTATGAACAGGAATAGCACTGATCTCCTGTCACAGTAATAAGCATCACTTATGAACAGGAATAGCACTGACCTGTCACAGTAATAAGCATCACCTATGAACAGGAATAGCACTGACCTGTCACAGTAATAAGCATCACCTATGAACAGGAATAGCACTGACCTGTCACAGTAATAAGCATCACTTATGAACAGGAATAGCACTGATCTCCTGTCACAGTAATAAGCATCAGTTATGAACAGGAATAGCACTGATCTGTCACAGTAATAAGCATCACTTATGAACAGGAATAGCACTGATCTCCTGTCACAGTAATACGCATCACTTATGAACAGGAATAGCACTGATCTCCTGCCACAGTAATAAGCATCACTTATGAACAGGAATAGCACTGACCTGTCACAGTAATAAGCATCACCTATGAACAGGAATAGCACTGACCTGTCACAGTAATAAGCATCACTTATGAACAGGAATAGCACTGATCTCCTGTCACAGTAATAAGCATCAGTTATGAACAGGAATAGCACTGATCTCCTGTCACAGTAATAAGCATCAGTTATGAACAGGAATAGCACTGATCTCCTGTCACAGTAATAAGCATCACTTATGAACAGGAATAGCACTGATCTCTGTCACAGTAATAAGCATCCAGTTATGAACAGGAATAGCACTGATCTGTCACAGTAATAAGCATCACTATGGTGAATAGCACTGATCTCCTGTCACAGTAATACGCATCACTTATGAACAGGAATAGCACTGATCTCCTGTCACAGTAATAAGCATCATATGAACAGGAATAGCACTGACCTGTCACAGTAATAAGCATCACCTATGAACAGGAATAGCACTGACCTGTCACAGTAATAAGCATCACTTATGAACAGGAATAGCACTGATCTGTTATAGTAATAAGCATCACCTATGAACAGGAATAGCACTGATCTCCTGTGTAATAAGCACAGTAATAGCACTGACCTGTTACAGTAATAAGCATCACTTATGAACAGGAATAGCACTGATCTACAGTAATAAGCACAGTTATGAACAGGAATAGCACTGATCTGTCACAGTAATAAGCATCACTTATGAACAGGAATAGCACTGACTGATCTCCTGTCACAGTAATAAGCATCACTTATGAACAGGAATAGCACTGATCTCCTGTCACAGTAATAAGCATCACTTATGAACAGGAATAGCACTGACCTGTCACAGTAATAAGCATCACTTATGAACAGGAATAGCACTGACCTGTCACAGTAATAAGCATCACCTATGAACAGGAATAGCACTGACCTGTCACAGTAATAAGCATCACCTATGAACAGGAATAGCACTGACCTGTCACAGTAATAAGCATCACTTATGAACAGGAATAGCACTGACCTGTCACAGTAATAAGCATCATTTATGAACAGGAATAGCACTGATCTGTTATAGTAATAAGCATCACCTATGAACAGGAATAGCACTGATCTCCTGTCACAGTAATAAGCATCAGTTATGAACAGGAATAGCACTGATCTGTTACAGTAATAAGCATCACTTATGAACAGGAATAGCACTGATCTCCTGTCACAGTAATAAGCATCAGTTATGAACAGGAATAGCACTGATCTGTTACAGTAATAAGCATCACTTATGAACAGGAATAGCACTGATCTCCTGTCACAGTAATAAGCATCGGTTATGAACAGGAATAGCACTGATCTCTGTTACAGTAATAAGCATCACTTATGAACAGGAATAGCACTGATCTCCTGTCACAGTAATAAGCATCACCTATGAACAGGAATAGCACTGATCTAAGCATCTTATGAATAGCACTGATCTGTTATAGTAATAAGCATCACCTATGAACAGGAATAGCACTGATCTCCTGTCACAGTAATAAGCATCACCTATGAACAGGAATCGCACTGACCTGTCACAGTACATGACCATTTGAGTCATTTAAGCTCTTATCAGAGCCATTAGGGTTAAGTGTCTTCCTTGCTCGAGGCACATCAACAGATGTATTACCTAGTCAGCTCGGGGATTCGACAGGGCAACCTTTCGGGTTACTGGCCCGACGCTCTTCACCGCGAGGCTACCTGCCGCTGTTACAGTGTTATGAACAGGAAGAGGGCCCGTTGTCACCGTCACCCCCGATGTGACAGTATCTGAGATGTTTTCAGTTAAAACCACAATGTGGTAGTGATTTACAGTAATACACACTACTACAGCTACTACACTGCTAGTAATACATACTACTACAACTAGTAATACATACAACTAGTAATACATACTACTATAACTAGTAATACATACTACTATAACTAGTAATACATACTACTATAACTAGTAATACATACTACTATAACTAGTAATACATACTACTATAACTAGTAATACATACTACTATAACTAGTAATACATACTACTATAACTAGTAATACATACTACTACAACTAGTAATACATACTACTACAACTAGTAATACATACTACTACAGCTAGTAATACATACTACTACAGCTAGTACACAGCTAGTAATACATACTACTACAGCTAGTAATACATACTACTACAACTAGTACACCGCTAGTAATACACACTACTACAACTAGTAATACATACTACTACACTGCTAGTAATACATACTACTACAGCTAGTACACTGCCAGTAATACATGAGGACTGTGGTGTGGAATGGAACAGGTTTGGGTGATACATACATGATGATGGTGGAAGGCTACAGTATAAACACATCAACACTGTTTAGGGAGTGAACTCAGGTGACACTATGTTCCCTACATAGTGCACTACTTCTGACCAGAGCTACATGTTAGTGCACTACAGACTAAGGGTCATAAAGTAATGCACTACATAGGAATAGTGTATGATTTGAGCGCAGTCCCGATTGAGAATGGCAGTACTATTGATGATGACAGAGACATGAAGATGATGTCAGCAGGGTTTGGACTGGCGGCTATGACAACTCTTCCTGTGGACAAGGCTGTGATGGCAGGTGCAGGGGCAGTTCCTTCGTAGTCTTTTTCCCAGGTGATTGGTTGATTAGGATAGCATAGCAGACATTCCATCCCTACAACCACCTCTCTGTGTGATTGGACAGCTCAGAGCCATGGGGGGGTGTGGCACCGTGGCAGTGACAGGTGATTGGTTGATTTCCAGAGCAGATTAAAGAGGGCTGGGTAGGATAGCATAGCAGACGTTCCATCCCTACAACCACCTCTCTGTGTGATTGGACAGCTCAGAGCCATGGGGGGGTGTGGCACCGTGGCAGTGACAGGTGATTGGTTGATTTCCAGAGCAGGTTAAAGAGGGCTGGGTAGGATAGCATAGCAGACGTTCCATCCCTACAACCACCTCTCTGTGTGATTGGACAGCTCAAGGCCATGGGGGGGTGTGGCACCGTGGCAGTGACAGGTGATTGGTTGACGTTTGCAGGGGACAGGGGGCTAGAGGGTAAAGGTCGTAGGTCATGGAGCGTGCTCAGGAGATGATGACGATGCCGAAGTTGTTCTTGAGCTGCTCTAGGAAGATGAAGGTGAGCACCGTGTGAGGAATCAGACGGATCCCTGCAGGAACAAGACCCTGTAACCACATTGGACAGTTAGTTAGCATTCTGACACGTCATTGGACAGTCAGTCAAGACCTATCCAACATTGTTACATGTGATTGAACATTGGGCACTTAGTCAAGACCCTGACACGGGAATGGACAGTTGGTCTACATGCTGACGTGATTGGACAGTAGGTTAAGACCTTGCAATGCAATTGGGCAGTTAGTCAAGACCTTTACACAGGGATGGACAGTTGATTACAACCTTGTAATCCCATTGGACAGGCTTGGACCATATGTTTAGGCCCCGACACTGGATGGGACAGTCAGCCAATACCCTTCCATCTGATTTGGTAAATTACTCAAGACCCTGATGTGTAAATTAAGACCTTTACCCAGGATTCACATTAGCCTTCATATATATGTTAAGGTAAGACCCAGCCTTCATATATATGTTAAGGTACGACTCAGCCTTCATATATATGTTAAGGTACGACTCAGCCTTCATATATATGTTAAGGTAAGACCCAGCCTTCATATATATGTTAAGGTAAGACCCAGCCTTCATATATATGTTAAGGTAAGACCCAGCCTTCATATATATGTTAAGGTAAGACCCAGCCTTCATATATATGTTAAGGTACGACCCAGCCTTCATATATATGTTAAGGTAAGACCCAGCCTTCATATATATGTTAAGGTACGACCCAGCCTTCATATATATGTTAAGGTAAGACCCAGCCTTCATATATATGTTAAGGTAAGACCCAGCCTTCATATACATGTTAAGGTAAGACCCATCCTTCATATACATGTTAAGGTAAGACCCATCCTTCATATATATGTTAAGACCCAGCCTTCATATACATGTTAAGGTAAGACCCAGCCTTCATATATATGTTAAGGTAAGACCCAGCCTTCAAATACATGTTAAGGTAAGACCCAGCCTTCATATACATGTTAAGGTAAGACCCAGCCTTCATATATATGTTAAGGTAAGACCCAGCCTTCAAATACATGTTAAGGTAAGACCCAGCCTTCATATACATGTTAAGGTAAGACCCAGCCTTCATATACATGTTAAGGTAAGACCCAGCCTTCAAATACATGTTAAGGTAAGACCCAGCCTTCAAATACATGTTAAGGTAAGACCCAGCCTTCATATACATGTTAAGGTAAGACCCATCCTTCATATATATAAGGTGAGACCCAGCCTTCATATATATAAGGTAAGACCCAGCCTTCATATATATAAGGTAAGACCCAGCCTTCATATATATATGGTAAGACCCAGCCTTCATATATATAAGGTAAGACCCAGCCTTCATATATATAAGGTAAGACCCAACCTTCATATATATAAGGTGAGACCCAGCCTTCATATATATAAGGTAAGACCCAGCCTTCATATATATAAGGTAAGACCCAGCCTTCATATATATAAGGTAAGACCCAGCCTTCATATATATAAGGTAAGACCCAGCCTTCATATATATATGGTAAGACCCAGCCTTCATATATATAAGGTAAGACCCAGCCTTCATATATATAAGGTGAGACCCAGCCTTCATATATATAAGGTGAGACCCAGCCTTCATATATATAAGGTAAGACCCAGCCTTCGTATATATAAGGTAAGACCCAGCCTTCATATATATAAGGTGAGACCCAGCCTTCATATATATAAGGTAAGACCCAGCCTTCATATATATAAGGTAAGACCCAGCCTTCATATATATAAGGAAGACCCAGCCTTCGTATATATATATATATATATATATATATATATATATATATATATATATATATATATATATATATATATATATATATATATATATATATATATATATATATATATATACTGGGCTCTTCCCATATATATATAAGAGAAGACCCAGGATTACAAGATCAGTTAGAAACTATAGTCTCTGTCAGAAAGACAGTCACACAAAGCAAAGGTTATTAGGCTGGTCTGCTAGATGGGTTTCTGGGACTCTGTGTGTGTGTGTGTGTGTGTGTGTGTGTGTGTGTGTGTGTGTGTGTGTGTGTGTGT
>NW_025751244.1:0-15993 GCF_021184085.1 Oncorhynchus gorbuscha
TGTAGACATCATAATGTAAATGTAGACATCATAATGTAATGTAGACAGATAGACATCATAATGTAGACAGATAGACATCATAATGTAATGTAGACAGACAGACATCAGAATGTAATGTAGACATAATGATAGACAGACAGACATCAGAATGTAATGTAGACAGATAGACATCATAATGTAGACAGACAGACATCAGAATGTAATGTAGACAGACAGACATCAGAATGTAATGTAGACAGATAGACATCATGTAATGTAGACAGATAGACATCATAATGTAATGTAGACATCAGACAGACATCATAATGTAATGTAGACATCAGATGTAGACATCATAATGTAATGTAGACAGACATCATAATGTAATGTAGACATCATAATGTAATGTAGACAGATAGACATCATAATGTAATGTAGACAGACAGATAGACATCATAATGTAATGTAGACATCAGACAGAATGTAATGTAGACATCATAATGTAATGTAGACATCATAATGTAATGTAGACAGACAGACATCATAATGTAATGTAGACATCATAATGTAATGTAGACATCATAATGTAATGTAGACATCATAATGTAATGTAGACACAGACATCATAATGTAATGTAGACATCATAATGTAATGTAGACAGATAGACATCATAATGTAATGTAGACAGACATCATAATGTAATGTAGACAGATAGACATCATAATGTAATGTAGACAGATAGACATCATAATGTAATGTAGACAGTAATGTAGACATCATAATGTAATGTAGACATCATAATGATGTAGACATCATCATGTAATGTAGACATCATAATGTAATGTAGACAGACAGATAGACATCATAATGTAATGTAGACAGATAGACATCATAATGTAATGTAGACAGACATCATAATGTAATGTAGACATCATAATGTAATGTAGACAGACAGACATCAGAATGTAATGTAGACAGATAGACATCATAATGTAATGATAGACATCATAATGTAATGTAGACAGACAGACATCATAATGTAATGTAGACATCATAATGTAAATAGACATCATAATGTAATGTAGACATAATGTAAGATAGACATCATAATGTAATGTAGACATCATAATGTAATGTAGACAGACATCATAATGTAATGTAGACATCAGTAATGTAATGTAGACAGACAGACATCAGAATGTAATGTAGACAGATAGACATCATAATGTAGACAGACAGACATCAGAATGTAATGTAGACAGATAGACATCAGAATGTAATGTAGACAGATAGACATCATCATGTAATGTAGACATCATAATGTAATGTAGACATCATAAAGTAATGTAGACAGATAGACATCATAATGTAATGTAGACATCATAATGTAATGTAGACATCATAATGTAATGTAGACAGATAGACATCATAATGTAATGTAGACATCATAATGTAATGTAGACAGATAGACATCATAATGTAATGTAGACATCATAATGTAATGTAGACAGATAGACATCATAATGTAATGTAGACATCATAATGTAATGTAGACATCATAATGTAATGTAGACAGACAGACATCAGAATGTAATGTAGACAGATAGACATCATAATGTAGACAGACAGACATCAGAATGTAATGTAGACAGATAGACATCATAATGTAATGTAGACAGATAGACATCATCATGTAATGTAGACATCATAATGTAATGTAGACAGATAGACATCATAATGTAATGTAGACAGATAGACATCATAATGTAATGTAGACAGATAGACAGACAGACATCATAATGTAATGTAGACATCAGAATGTAATGTAGACATCATAATGTAAGTAGACATGTAGACAGATAGACATCATAATGTAATGACATCATAATGTAATGTAGACAGACAGACATCATAATGTAATGTAATGTAGACAGACAGACATCATAATGTAATGTAGACAGACAGACATCAGAATGTAATGTAGACAGATGTAGACATCATAATGTAATGTAGACATCATAATGTAAGACAGATAGACATCATAATGTAATGTAGACATCAGAATGTAATGTAATAGACATCATAATGTAACAGTAGACATCATAATGTAATAGACAGATAGACATAATGTAATGTAGACATCATAATGTAATGTAGACAGACAGACATCAGACATCATAATGTAATGTAGACATCATAATGTAATGTAGACATCATAATGTAATGTAGACAGACAGACATCATAATGTAATGTAGACATCATAATGTAATGTAGACAGACAGACATCATGTAGATGTAATGTAGACAGATCATCATAATGTAATGTAGACATCATAATGTAATGTAAGATAGACATCATAATGTAATGTAGACATCATAATGTAATGTAGACAGACAGACATCATAATGTCATGTAGACATCAGAATGTAATGTAGACAGATAGACATCATAATGTAATGTAGACAGACAGACATCATAATGTCATGTAGACATCAGAATGTAATGTAGACAGATAGACATCATAATGTAATGTAGACACATAATGTAATGTAGACAGACAGACATCATAAATGTAATGTATGTAATGTAGACATCAGATAGACATCATAATGTAATGTAGACAGACAGATGTCAGAATGTAATGTAGACATCAGAATGTAATGTAGACAGATAGACATCATAATGTAATGTAGACAGACAGACATCATAATGTAATGTAGACAGACATCAGAATGTAATGTAGACATCATAATGTAATGTAGACAGATAGACATCATAATGTAATGTAGACATCATAATGTAATGTAGACAGATAGACATCATAATGTAATGTAGACAGATAGACATCATAATGTAATGTAGACAGACAGACATCAGAATGTAATGTAGACAGACAGACATCAGAATGTAATGTAGACAGACATGTAGACATCAGAATGTAATGTAGACATCAGAATGTAATGTAGACAGACAGACATCAGAATGTAATGTAGACAGACAGACATCAGAATGTAATGTAGACAGACAGACATCAGAATGTAATGTAGACAGACAGACATCATAATGTAATGTAGACATCATAATGTAATGTAGACAGATAGACATCATAATGTAATGTAGACAGATAGACATCATAATGTAATGTAATGTAGACAGACATACATCATAATGTAATGTAGACAGATAGACATCATAATGTAATGTAGACAGATAGACATCATAATGTAATGTAGACAGATAGACATCATAATGTAATGTAGACAGATAGACATCAGAATGTAATGTAGACAGATAGACATCATAATGTAATGTAGACAGACATAATGTTATGTAGACATCAGAATGTAATGTAGACATCAGAATGTAATGTAGACAGATAGACATCATAATGTAATGTAGCCAGACAGACATCATAATGTAATGTAGACAGACAGACATCATAATGTCATGTAGACAGATAGACATCATAATGTAATGTAGACAGACAGACATCATAATGTCATGTAGCCAGACAGACATCATAATGTAATGTAGACATCATAATGTAATGTAGACAGATAGACATCATAATGTAATGTAGACAGACAGACATCAGAATGTAATGTAGACATCAGATGTAGACATCATAATGTAATGTAGACATCATAATGTAATGTAGACAGATAGACATCATAATGTAATGTAGACAGACAGACATCATAATGTAATGTAGACATCATAATGTAATGTAGACATCATAATGTAATAGACAGACATCATAATGTAATGTAGACAGATAGACATCATAATGTAATAGACATCATAATGTAATGTAGACAGACAGACATCATAATGTAATGTAGACATAAGATGTAGACATCATAATGTAACAGTAGACATCATAATGTAATGTAGACAGATAGACATCATAATGTAATGTAGACACAGACATAATGTAATGTAGACAGATAGACATCATAATGTAATGTAGACATCATAATGTAGACATCATAATGTAATGTGTAGACATCATAAGACAGTAGACATCATAATGTAATGTAGACAGACAGACATCATAATGTAATGTAGACAGACAGACATCATAATGTCATGTAGACATCATAATGTAATGTAGATAGACATCATAATGACATAGACATCAGAATGTAATGTAGACAGATAGACATCATGTAATGTAGACAGACAGACATCATAATGTAATAGACAGTAGACATCATAATGTAATGTAGACATCATAATGTAATAATGTAGAATGACATCAGAATGTAATGTAGACATCATAATGTAATGTAGACAGTAGACATCATAATGTAATGACAGATAGACATCATAATGTAATGTAGACAGATAGACATCATAATGTAATGTAGACATCATAATGTAATGTAGACAGATAGACATCATAATGTAATGTAGACATCATAATGTAATGTAGACAGACAGACATCAGAATGTAATGTAGACATCATAATGTAATGTAGACAGACAGACATCAGAATGTAATGTAGACAGATAGACATCATAATGTAGACAGACAGACATCAGAATGTAATGTAGACAGATAGACATCAGAATGTAATGTAGACAGATAGACATCATCATGTAATGTAGACATCATAATGTAATGTAGACAGATAGACATCATAATGTAATGTAGACAGATAGACATCATAATGTAATGTAGACAGATAGACATCATAATGTAATGTAGACATGTAATGACAGACAGATAGACATCATAATGTAATGTAGACATCAGACATGTAATGTAGAATGTAGACATCATAATGTAATGTAGACATCATAATGTAATGTAGACAGACAGACATCACATCATAATGTAATGTAGACAGACAGACATCAGAATGTAATGTAGACAGATAGACATCATAATGTAGACAGACAGACATCAGAATGTAATGTAGACAGACAGACATCAGAATGTAATGTAGACAGACAGACATCATAATGTAATGTAGACAGATAGACATCAGAATGTAATGTAATAGACATCATAATGTAATGTAGACAGATAGACATCATAATGTAATGTAGACAGATAGACATCATAATGTAATGTAGACATCATAATGTAATGTAGACATCATAATGTAATGTAGACAGACAGACATCATAATGTAATGTAGACACATAATGTAATGTAGACAGATAGACATCATAATGTAATGTAGACAGACAGACATCATAATGTAATGTAGACAGATGTAGACATCATAATGTAATGTAGACAGATAGACATCATAATGTAATGTAGACATCATAATGTAATGTAGACAGACAGACATCATAATGTAATGTAGACATCATAATGTAATGTAGACATCATAATGTAATGTAGACAGATAGACATCATAATGTAATGTAGACATCATAATGTAATGTAGACAGACAGACATCATAATGTAATGTAGACATCATAATGTAATGTAGACATCATAATGTAATGTAGACATCATAATGTAATGTAGACAGATAGACATCATAATGTAATGTAGACATCATAATGTAATGTAGACAGACAGACATCATAATGTAATGTAGACAGATGTAGACATCATAATGTAATGTAGACATCATAATGTAATGTAGACAGACAGACATCATAATGTAATGTAGACATCATAATGTAATGTAGACATCAGACATCATAATGTAATGTAGACATCATAATGTAATGTAGACATCATAATGTAATGTAGAATGTAGACATCATAATGTAATGTAGACAGATAGACATCATCATGTAGACATCATAATGTAATGTAGACATCATAAGATGTAGACATCATAATGTAATGTAGACAGACAGACATCATAATGTAATGTAGACAGACAGACATGTAATGTAATGTAGACAGATAGACATCATAATGTAATGTAGACATCATAATGTAATGTAGACATCATAATGTAATGTAGACATCATAATGTAATGTAGACAGACAGACATCATAATGTAATGTAACAGACAGACATCATAATGTAATGTAGACATCATAATGTAATGTAGACAGATAGACATCATAATGTAAATGTAATGTAGACAGATAGACATCATAATGTAATGTAGACAGATAGACATCAGACAGACAGACATCATAATGTAATGTAGACAGACAGACATCAGAATGTAATGTAGACAGACATCATAATGTAATGTAGACATCAGAATGTAATGTGTAGTAGACATCATAATGTAATGTAGACAGACAGACATCAGAATGTAATGTAGACAGACATCATAATGAATGTAGACATCATAATGTAATGTAGACAGACAGACATCATAATGTAGACAGACAGACATCAGAATGTAATGTAGACAGACAGACATCAGAATGTAATGACATCATAATGTAATGTAGACATCATAATGTAATGTAGACAGATAGACATCATAATGTAATGTAGACAGATAGACATCATAATGTAATGTAATGTAGACAGACAGACATCATAATGTAATGTAATGTAGACATCATAATGTAATGTAGACAGACAGACATCATAATGTAATGTGACAGATAGACATCATAATGTAATGTAGACAGATAGACATCATAATGTAATGTAGACAGACAGACATCAGAATGTAATGTAGACAGACAGACATCATAATGTAATGTAGACATAAGATGTAGACATCATAATGTAATGTAGACAGACAGACATCAGAATGTAATGTAGACAGACAGACATCATAATGTAATGTAGACAGACAGACATCATAATGTAATGTAGACATCATAATGTAATGTAGACAGACAGACATCAGAATGTAATGTAGCACAGACAGACATCAGAATGTAATGACAGACAGACATCAGAATGTAATGTAGACAGACAGACATCATAATGTAATGTAGACATCAGATGTAATGAGACAGATAGACATCATAATGTAATGTAGACAGATAGACATCATAATGTAATGTAATGTAGACAGACATACATCATAATGTAATGTAGACAGATAGACATCATAATGTAATGTAGACAGATAGACATCATAATGTAATGTAGACAGATAGACATCATAATGTAATGTAGACAGATAGACATCAGAATGTAATGTAGACAGATAGACATCATAATGTAATGTAGACAGACAGACATATGTAGACATCAGAATGTAATGTAGACATCAGAATGTAATGTAGACAGATAGACATCATAATGTAATGTAGCCAGACAGACATCATAATGTAATGTAGACAGACAGACATCATAATGTAATGTAGACAGATAGACATCATAATGTAATGTAGACAGACAGACATCATAATGTAATGTAGACAGACAGACATCATAATGTAATGTAGACATCATAATGTAATGTAGACAGATAGACATCATAATGTAATGTAGACAGACAGACATCATAATGTCATGTAGCCAGACAGACATCATAATGTAATGTAGACATCATAATGTAATGTAGACAGATAGACATCATAATGTAATGTAGACAGACAGACATAATGTAATGTAGACAGACAGACATCATAATGTAATGTAGACAGACAGACATCATAATGTAATGTAATGTAGACATCATAATGTAATGTAGACATCATAATGTAATGTAGACATCATAATGTAATGTAGACAGATAGACATCATAATGTAATGTAGACAGACAGACATCATAATGTAATGTAGACAGACAGACATCAGAATGTAATGTAAGATAGACATCATAATGTAATGACATCATAATGTAATGTAGACATCATAATGTAGACATCATAATGTAATAGACAGATAGACACAGATAGACATCATAATGTAATGTAGACAGATAGACATCATAATGTAATGTAGAGACAGTAATGTAGACAGACAGACATCATAATGTAATGTAGACATCATAATGTAATGTAGACAGATAGACATCATGTAATGTAGACATCATAATGTAATGTAGACAGTAATGTAGACATCAGAATGTAATGTAGACAGATAGACATCATAATGTAGACAGACAGACATCAGAATGTAATGTAGACAGATAGACATCATAATGTAATGTAGACAGACAGACATCATAATGTCATGTAGACATCAGAATGTAATGTAGACAGATAGACATCATAATGTAATGTAGACAGACAGACATCATAATGTAATGTAGACAGACATCAGAATGTAATGTAGACATCATAATGTAATGTAGACAGATAGACATCATAATGTAATGTAGACAGATAGACATCATAATGTAATGTAGACATCATAATGTAATGTAGACAGATAGACATCATAATGTAATGTAGACAGATAGACATCATAATGTAATGTAGACAGACAGACATCAGAATGTAATGTAGACAGACAGACATCAGAATGTAATGTAGACAGACATCATAATGTAATGTAGACATCATAATGTAATGTAGACAGACAGACATCAGAATGTAATGTAGACAGATAGACATCATAATGTAATGTAGACAGATAGACATCATAATGTAATGTAGACAGACAGACATCAGAATGTAATGTAGACAGACAGACATCATAATGTAATGTAGACAGACAGACATCATAATGTAATGTAGACAGTAGACATCATAATGTAATGTAGACATGTAATGTAGACAGATAGACATCATAGACATCATAATGTAATGTAATGTAGACAGACAGACATCATAATGTAATGTAGACAGATAGACATCATAATGTAATGTAGACAGATAGACATCATAATGTAATGTAGACAGATAGACATCATAATGTAATGTAGACAGATAGACATCATAATGTAATGTAGACAGATAGACATCATAATGTAATGTAGACATCATAATGTAATGTAGACATCAGAATGTAATGTAGACATCATAATGTAGACAGATAGACATCATAATGTAATGTAGCCAGACAGACATCATAATGTAATGTAGACAGACAGACATCATAATGTCATGTAGACAGATAGACATCATAATGTAATGAGACAGACAGACATCATAATGTCATGTAGACAGACAGACATCATAATGTAGACATCATAATGTAATGTAGACAGATAGACATCATAATGTAATGTAGACAGACAGACATCATAATGTCATGTAGCCAGACAGACATCATAATGTAATGTAGACATCATAATGTAATGTAGACAGATAGACATCATAATGTAATGTAGACAGACAGACATCATAATGTAATGTAGACCAGACACATGACATCATAATGTAATGTAGACAGACAGACATCATAATGTAATGTAGACAGATAGACATCATAATGTAATGTAGACATCATAATGTAATGTAGACAGACAGACATCATAATGTAATGTAGACATCATAATGTAATGTAGACAGATAGACATCATAATGTAATGTAGACAGACAGACATCATAATGTAATGTAGACAGACAGACATCATAATGTAATGTAGACATCATAATGTAATGTAGACAGATAGACATCATAATGTAATGTAGACAGATAGACATCATAATGTAATGTAGACATCATAATGTAATGTAGACAGACAGACATCATAATGTAATGTAGACAGATAGACATCAGAATGTAATGTAGACAGATAGACATCATAATGTAATGTAGACAGATAGACATCATAATGTAATGTAGACAGATAGACATCATAATGTAATGTAGACAGATAGACATCATAATGTAATGTAGACATCATAATGTAATGTAGACATCATAAGTAATGTAGACAGATAGACATCATAATGTAATGTAGACATCATAATGTAATGTAGACATCATAATGTAATGTAGACAGACAGACATCATAATGTAATGTAGACATCATAATGTAATGTAGACAGATAGACATCATAATGTAATGTAGACATCATAATGTAATGTAGACATCATAATGTAATGTAGACAGACAGACATCATAATGTAATGTAGACAGACAGACATCATAATGTAATGTAGACAGACAGACATCAGAATGTAATGTAGACAGATAGACATCATAATGTAATGTAGACAGATAGACATCAGAATGTAATGTAGACAGATAGACATCATAATGTAATGTAGACAGACAGACATCATAATGTAATGTAGACAGATAGACATCATAATGTAATGTAGACATCATAATGTAATGTAGACAGACAGACATCATAATGTAACAGATCAGACATCATAATGTAGACAGATAGACATCATAATGTAATGTAGACAGATAGACATCATAATGTAATGTAGACATCATAATGTAATGTAGACAGACAGACATCATAATGTAATGTAGACATCATAATGTAATGTAGACATCATAATGTAATGTAGACATCATAATGTAATGTAGACAGATAGACATCATAATGTAATGTAGACATCATAATGTAATGTAGACAGATAGACATCATAATGTAATGTAGACAGACAGACATCATAATGTAATGTAGACAGACAGAATGTAGACAGACAGACATCATAATGTAATGTAGACATCATAATGTAATGTAGACAGACAGACATCATAATGTAATGTAGACAGATAGACATCATAATGTAATGTAGACATAATGTAATGTAGACATCATAATGTAATGTAGATCATAATGTAATGTAGACAGACAGACATCATAATGTAATGTAGACAGATAGACATCATAATGTAATGTAGATCAGATGTAGACAGACAGACATCATAATGTAATGTAGACAGACAGACATCATAATGTAATGTAGACAGACAGACATCATAATGTAATGTAGACAGACAGACATCATAATGTAATGTAGACATCATAATGTAATGTAGACATCAGACATCATAATGTAATGTAGACAGATAGACATCAGAATGTAATGTAGACAGACAGACATCATAATGTAATGTAGACAGATAGACATCATAATGTAATGTGTAGACATCATAATGTAATGTAGACAGACAGACATCAGAATGTAATGTAGACAGACAGACATCATAATGTAATGTAGACAGACATCATAATGTAATGTAGACATCATAATGTAATGTAGACACATAAGTAATGTAGACAGATAGACATCATAATGTAATGTAGACAGATAGACATCATAATGTAATGTAGACATCATAATGTAATGTAGACAGACAGACATCATAATGTAATGTAGACATCATAATGTAATGTAGACATCATAATGTAATGTAGACAGATAGACATCATAATGTAATGTAGACAGATAGACATCATAATGTAATGTAGACAGATAGACATCATAATGTAATGTAGACAGATAGACATCATAATGTAATGTAGACAGATAGACATCATAATGTAATGTAGACAGATAGACATCAGAATGTAATGTAGACAGATAGACATCATAATGTAATGTAATGTAGACATCAGACATCAATGTAATGTAGACATCATAATGTAATGTAGACAGATAGACATCATAATGTAATGTAGCCAGACAGACATCATAATGTAATGTAGACAGACAGACATCATAATGTAATGTAGACAGATAGACATCATAATGTAATGTAGACAGACAGACATCATAATGTAATGTAGACAGACAGACATCATAATGTAATGTAGACATCATAATGTAATGTAGACAGATAGACATCATAATGTAATGTAGACAGACAGACATCATAATGTAATGTAGACAGACAGACATCATAATGTAATGTAGACATCATAATGTAATGTAGACAGATAGACATCATAATGTAATGTAGACAGATAGACATCATAATGTAATGTAGACATCATAATGTAATGTAGACAGATAGACATCATAATGTAATGTAGACAGATAGACATCATAATGTAATGTAGACATCATAATGTAATGTAGACAGATAGACATCATCATGTCATGTAGACATCATAATGTAATGTAGACAGATAGACATCATAATGTAATGTAGACAGATAGACATCATAATGTAATGTAGACAGACAGACATCAGAATGTAATGTAGACAGATAGACATCATAATGTAATGTAGACAGACATCATAATGTAATGTAGACAGATAGACATCATAATGTAATGTAGACATCATAATGTAATGTAGACAGACATCATAATGTAATGTAGACAGATAGACATCATAATGTAATGTAGACAGACAGACATCATAATGTAATGTAGACAGACAGACATCATAATGTAATGTAGACAGATAGACATCAGAATAATGTAATGACATCATAATGTAATGTAGACATCATAATGTAATGTAGACATCATAAAGTAATGTAGACAGATAGACATCATAATGTAATGTAGACATCATAATGTAATGTAGACATCATAATGTAATGTAGACAGACAGACATCAGAATGTAATGTAGACAGACAGACATCAGAATGTAATGTAGACAGATAGACATCATAATGTAATGTAGACATAGACATCATAATGTAATGTAGACAGACAGACATCAGAATGTAATGTAGACATCATAATGTAATGTAGACAGACAGACATCAGACATCATAATGTAATGTAGACAGACAGACATCATAATGTAATGTAGACAGACAGACATCATAATGTAATGTAGACAGATAGATCATAGACATAGACATCATAATGTAATGTAGACATAATGATAGACATCATAATGTAATGTAGACAGATAGACATCATAATGTAATGTAGACAGACATCATAATGTAATGTAGACATCATAATGTAATGTAGACAGATAGACATCATAATGTAATGTCAGACATCATAATGTAATGTAGACAGACAGACATCATAATGTAATGTAGACAGACAGACATCATAATGTAATGTAGACAGAGACATCATAATGTAATGTAGACATGATAGACATCATAATGTAATGTAGACAGATAGACATCATAATGTAATGTAGACATCATAATGTAATGTAGACAGACATAATGTAATGTAGACATCATAATGTAATGTAGACAGACATCAGACATCATAATGTAATGTAGACATCATAATGTAATGTAGACATCATAACAGACAGACATCATAATGTAATGTAGACATCATAATGTAATGTAGACAGACAGACATCATAATGTAATGTAGACAGATAGACATCATAATGTAATGTAGACATCATAATGTAAGTAGACACAGATGTAGACATCATAATGTAATGTAGACAGATAGACATCATAATGTAATGTAGACAGACAGACATCATAATGTAATGTAGACAGACAGACATCATAATGTAATGTAGACAGACAGACATCATAATGTAATGTAGACATCATAATGTAATGTAGACAGATAGACATCATAATGTAATGTAGACAGACAGACATCATAATGTAATGTAGACAGACATCAGAATGTAATGTAGACATCATAATGTAATGTAGACAGATAGACATCATAATGTAATGTAGACAGATAGACATCATAATGTAATGTAGACAGATAGACATCATAATGTAATGTAGACAGATAGACATCATAATGTAATGTAGACAGACAGACATCATAATGTAATGTAGACAGACAGACATCATAATGTAATGTAGACAGACATCATAATGTAATGTAGACATCAGAATGTAATGTAGACAGATAGACATCAGAATGTAATGTAGACAGACAGACATCAGAATGTAATGTAGACAGACAGACATCAGAATGTAATGTAGACAGACAGACATCATAATGTAATGTAATGTAGACAGATAGACATCATAATGTAATGTAGACAGATAGACATCATAATGTAATGTAGACAGACAGACATCATAATGTAATGTAGACAGATAGACATCATAATGTAATGTAGACAGATAGACATCATAATGTAATGTAGACAGATAGACATCATAATGTAATGTAGACAGATAGACATCAGAATGTAATGTAGACAGATAGACATCATAATGTAATGTAGACAGACATAATGTTATGTAGACATCAGAATGTAATGTAGACATCAGAATGTAATGTAGACAGATAGACATCATAATGTAATGTAGCCAGACAGACATCATAATGTAATGTAGACAGACAGACATCATAATGTAATGTAGACAGATAGACATCATAATGTAATGTAGACAGACAGACATCATAATGTCATGTAGCCAGACAGACATCATAATGTAATGTAGACATCATAATGTAATGTAGACAGATAGACATCATAATGTAATGTAGACAGACAGACATCATAATGTCATGTAGCCAGACAGACATCATAATGTAATGTAGACATCATAATGTAATGTAGACAGATAGACATCATAATGTAATGTAGACAGACAGACATCGTAATGTAATGTAGACAGACAGACATCATAATGTAATGTAGACAGCCAGACATCATAATGTAATGTAGACAGATAGACATCATAATGACATCATAATGTAATGTAGACAGACATCATAATGTAATGTAGACAGATAGACATCATCATGTCATGTAGACATCATAATGTAATGTAGACAGATAGACATCATAATGTAATGTAGACAGATAGACATCATAATGTAATGTAGACAGATAGACATCATAATGTAATGTAGACAGATAGACATGTAATAGACACATCATGTAATGTAATGTAATGTAGACAGATAGACATCATAATGTAACAGATAGACATCATAATGTAATGTAGACAGACAGACATCATAATGTAATCAGATAGACATCAGAATGTAATGTAGACAGATGTAGACATCATAATGTAATGTAGACAGACAGACATCAGAATGTAATGAGACATCATAATGTAATGTAGACAGACATCATAATGTAATGTAGACAGACAGACATCATAATGTAATGTAGACATCATAATGTAATGTAGACAGATAGACATCATAATGTAATGTAGACAGATAGACATCATAATGACATCATAATGTAATGTAGACAGATAGACATCATAATGTAATGTAGACAGATAGACATCATAATGTAATGTAGACAGATAGACATCATAATGTAATGTAGACAGATAGACATCATAATGTAATGTAGACAGATAGACATCAGAATGTAATGTAGACAGATAGACATCATAATGTAATGTAGACAGACATAATGTTATGTAGACATCAGAATGTAATGTAGACATCAGAATGTAATGTAGACAGATAGACATCATAATGTAATGTAGACATCATAATGTAATGTAGACAGACAGACATCATAATGTAATGTAGACAGACAGACATCATAATGTAATGTAGACAGATAGACATCATAATGTAATGTAGACAGACAGACATCATAATGTAATGTAGACATCATAATGTAATGTAGACAGATAGACATCATAATGTAATGTAGACAGACAGACATCATAAATGTAATGTAGACATCATAAGTAATGTAGACATCATAATGTAATGTAGACAGATAGACATCATAATGTAATGTAGACAGACAGACATCATAATGTAATGTAGACAGATAGACATCATAATGTAATGTAGACAGACATCATAATGTAATGTAGACATCATAATGTAATGTAGACAGATAGACACATCATAATGTAATGTAGACAGATAGACATCATAATGTAATGTAGACACATAATGTAATGTAGACATATAGACATCATAATGTAATGTAGACAGATAGACATCATAATGTAATGTAGACAGACAGACATCATAATGTAATGTAGACAGATAGACATCATAATGTAATGATAGACATCATAATGTAATAGACATCATAATGTAATGTAGACAGATAGACATCATAATGTAATGTAGACATCATACATCATAATGTAAATGTAGACAGACAGACATCATAATGTAATGTAGACAGATAGATCATCATAATGTAGACAGACAGACATCATAATGTAATGTAGACAGACAGTATGTAATGTAGACAGATAGACATAATGTAATGTAGACAGATAGACATCATCATGTAATGTAGACACAGATAGACATCATAATGTAATGTAGACAGATAGACATCATAATGTAATAGTAGACATCATAATGTAATGTAGCAGATAGACATCATAATGTAA
>NW_025751245.1:0-15987 GCF_021184085.1 Oncorhynchus gorbuscha
AACCCCTCCAAACCCTTCCCTTCCTAACACCTCCTAATCCTTCCTAAACCTTCCGAACCCCTCCAATCCCTTCCCTTCCTAACACCTCCTAATCCTTCTAAACCTTCCGAACCCTCCAAACCCTTCCCTTCCTAACACCTCCTAATCCTTCTCCTAACCCTTCCACTTCCCTAACACCTCCTAATCCTTCCTAAACCTTCCGAACCCCTCCAATCTTCCCTTCCCTAACACCTCCTAATCCTTCCCTAAACCTTCGAACCCACTCCAATCCCTTCCCTTCCTAACACCTCCTAATCCTTCCTAAACCTTCCAAACCCCTCCAAACCCTTCCTTCCTAACACCTCCTAATCCTTCCTAAACCTTCCGAACCCTCCAATCCCTTCCCTTCTACTTTACCTCCTAATCCTTCTAAACCTTCAGAACCCCTCTAACCAACCCCTTCCTAACACCTCCTAATCCTTCCTAAACCTTCGAACCCTTCAATCCTTCCCTTCCTTACCTCCTAATCCTTCCTAAACCTTCAGGAACCCCTCCCTAACCCTTCGCTTCTAACACCTCTAATCCTTCCTAAACCTTCCAGAACCCCTCCTAACCCTTCCCTTCCTAACACACTCTAATCCTTCCTAAACCTTCCGACCCCCTCCTAACCCTTCCTTCTAACACCTCACCCTAATCACTTCCTGAACCCTCCAACCTTCCTAATCCTTCCTCAAACCCTTCCCTTCCCTAACACCTCTAATCCTTCCCTAAACCTTCCGAACCCCTCCTAACCCTTCCCTTCCTAACACCTCTAATCCTTCCTAAACCCTTCCGAACCCCTTCTCAATCCCTTCCCTTCCTAACACCTCCTAATCCTTCCTAAACCTTCGAACCCCTCTAACCCTTCGCTTCTAACACCTCCCTAAATCCCTTCCTAAACCTTCCAAGCAAACCCTTCCCTTCCCTAACACCTCCTAATCCCTTCCTAAACCTTAGAACCTCAATCCCTTCCCTTCCTAACACCTCCTAATCCTTCCTAAACCTTCAGGAACCTCAACCCTTCCCACTTCTAACACCTCCTAATCCTTCCCTAAACCTTCCGAACCCTCCAATCCCTTCCCTTCTAACACCTCTAATCCTTCCTAAACCTTCCGAACCCCTCCAATCCCTTCCCTTCCTAACACCTCCTAATCCTTCCTAAACCTTCCAAACCCCTCCAAACCCTTCCCTTCCTAACACCTCCTAATCCTTCCTAAACCTTCCGAACCCCTCCAATCCCTTCCCTTCCTAACACCTCCTAATCCTTCCTAAACCTTCCGAATTAACATTATTAACATTAGTATTCAGTAGAGTTAGTAGAATTATTAACGTTAGTAGAGTTAATAGTCAGTAGAGTTAGTAGAGTTAGTAGTCAGTAGAGTTAGTAGAGTTAGTAGTCAGTAGAGTTAGTAGAGTTAGTAGAAAGTAGAGTTAGTAGAGTTAGTAGAGTTAGTAGTCAGTAGAGTTAGTAGAGTTAGTAGAAAGTAGAGTTAGTAGAGTTAGTAGAGTTAGTAGAGTTAGTAGTCAGTAGAGTTAGTAGAGTTAGTAGAAAGTAGAGTTAGTAGAAATATTAACGTTAGTAGAGTTAGTAGAAAGTAGAGTTAGTAGAAAGTAGAGTTAGTAGAAATATTAACGTTAGTAGAGTTAGTAGAATTATTAACGTTAGTAGAGTTAGTAGAATTATTAACGTTAGTATTCAGTTGAGTTAGTAGAGTTAGTAGAAAGAAGAGTTAGTAGTCAGTCTCCTAACCCATCCTAACCCCTCCTAACCCATCCTAACCCCTCCTAACCCATCCTAACCCTCCTATCACCTCCTAACCTGTCCTATAACCACCTAACACTTCCTAACCCATCCTAACCCCTCCTAACCCTTCCTAACCTCTCCTAACCCTTCATAATCTCTCCTAACCCCTCCTAATTTTTCCTAACCTCTCCTAACCCCTCCTAACCTCTCATAACCCTTCATAACCCCTCCCTAACCACTTCCTAATCTCTCCTAACCCTCCTAACTCTTCCTAATCTCTCCTAACCCTCCTAACCTCTCCTAACCCCTCTAATTTTTCCTAATCTCTCCTAACCCTCCTAACCTCTCCTAACCCTTCATAACCCCTCCTAACCCTCCTAACCTCTCCTAACCCTTCATAACCCTCCTAACCCTCCTAATCTCTCCTAACCCCTCCTAACCCTAACCCATGGCTTACTGCTGATGGAAACTGGTTCCACATCTATTAAGCACTATTATTATCAGACAATGGTCAGTGTGCACACCTTACTAAGTACATACAGAACTACCTCATAATATACTTCCAACTCCTGGTGAATTCACAAAGAAAGCTTTATGTGCCAGTTCACAGAGAATGAATGTTACAGTTGGCAATACCTGTAGCAACACTGACTGAAAGAGCAATATATCAACCATAACAATCTCAACATGAAAAACAGACTGACTTAACAGTAGTGAAAGAATAACACTGTCATTGATGAAATAACTACCATGCTGTATGAATCTTACCTATGGCAGGTGAGTGATACAGGATGGGCCAGGTATAGGAGAAGCAGTGATATCTCCGGTGGTCTGGTCTGGATATAACTCTAAGTGAGAACTATAACTACTCCTCTCTCTCCCTCTGTGTGAGTATGAGTGTATGTGGTGGCGTCGGTAAGGTAGGGTGTGTTTATGTCTGTCCTCCCACTGTTCTGAACACACCTACTATCCCTCACTACCTACTCTCCCTTCCTATCTACAAACCTACAGTGGAAGTCAGAAGTTTACATACACCTTAGCCAAATACATTTAAACTCAGTATTTCATAATTCCTTAAATTTAATCCTAGTAAAAAATTCCCTGTCTTAGGTCAGTTAGGATGACACACTTTATTTTAAGAATGTGAAATGTTATTTCCGCTTTTATTTCTTTCATCACATTCCCAGTGGGTCAGAAGTTTACATACACTCAATTCGTATTTGGTAGCATTGCCTTTTAAATTGTTTAACTTGGGTCAAACGTTTCGGGTAGCCTTCCACAAGCTTCCCACAATAAGTTCCTTCTGACAGAGCAGAGTCAGGTTTGTAGGCCTCCTTGCTGACACAAGCTTTTTCAGTTCTGCCCACACATTTCCTATGGGATTGAGGTCAGGGCTTTTAATTTTACCTTCATTTAACCAGGCAAGTCAGTTAAGAACAAATTCTTATTTTCAATGACGGCCTGGGAACAGTGGTTAACTGGTCTAGGAACAGTGGGTTAACTGGTCTAGGAACAGTGGGTTAACTGGCCACAGGAACAGTGGGTTAACTGGTCTAGGAACAGTGGGTTAACTGGTCTAGGAACAGTGGGTTAACTGGTCTAGGAACAGTGGAGTTAACTGGCCTAGAAACAGTGGGTTTCTGGCCAAAGGAACAGTGGGTTAACTGTCTACAGGGAACAGTGGGTTAACTGGTCTAGGAACAGTGGGTTAACTGGTCTAGGAACAGTGGGTTAACTGGTCTAGAACAGTGGGTTAACTGGCCTAGGAACAGTGGGTTAACTGGTCTAGGAACAGTGGGTTAACTGGTCTAGGAACAGTGGGTTAACTGCCAAACAGTTGTATTTTTGTCCCATCAGACCAGAGGACATTTTCTCCAAAAAGTATGATCTTTTTCGCCATGTGCAGTTGCAAACTGTAGTCTGGCTTTTCATGGCCATTCAGGTTATGTAGATATAGGACTAATTTTACTGTGGATAAAGATACTTTTGTACCTGTTTCCTCCAGCATCTTCACAAAGGTCCTTTGCTGTTGTTCTGGGATTGGTGCGAAAGAGGTACAAATCAAAGTATCTCTAGGAGACAGAACGCATCTCCTTCCTGAGCGGTTTGACTGCTGCGTGGTCCCATGGTGTTTATACTTGCGTACTATTGTATGTACAGATTAACTTGGTACCTTCAGGGGTTTGGAAATTGTTACCAAGGATGAACCAGACTTGTGGACGTCTACATTTTTTTTCTGAGGTCTTGACTGATTTCTTTTGATTTTCCCATGATGTCAAGCAAAGAGGCACTGTGTTTGAAGGTAGACCTTGAAATACATCCACAGGTACACCTCCAATTGACTCAAATGATGTTAATTAGTCTATCAGAAGCTTCTGAAGCCATGACATCATTTTTCTGGAATTGTCCAATCTGTTTAAAGGCACAGTCAATTTAGTGTACGTAAACTTCTGACCCACTGGAGTTGTGATACAGACAATTATAAGTGAAATAATCTGACTGTAAACAATTGTTGTAAAAATGACGTGTCATGCACAAAGTTGATGTCCTAACTGACTTGACAAAACTATAGTATGTTAAGAAGACATTTGTGGACTGGTTGAATAACTAGTTTAGACTCCAACATAAGTGGATGTAAACTTCCGAATTCAACTGTACCTACCTACCTACCTACCTACCTACCTACCTACCTACCTACCTACCTATCTACCTACCTACCTACCTACCTACCTACCTATCTACCTACCTACCTATCTACCTACCCTTCTACCTACCTACCTACCTACCTACCTACCTACCTACCTACCTACCTACCTACCTACCTACCTATCTACCTACCTACCCACCACCTACCTACCCCCATCACCCACCCACTCCATTCACTCACCTACCTACCCATACCTGCCTACCTACCTATCTACTACCTACCTACCTACCTACCTACCTACCTACCTACCTACCTACCTCCCTCTCTACCTACCTATCTACCTACCTACCTACCTATCTATCTACCTACCTACCTACCTACCTACCTACCTACCTCCCTCTCTACCTACCTATCTACCTACCTACCTACCTACCTACCTACCTACCTACCTACCTACCTACCTACCTACCTACCTCCCTACCTCCCTACCTACCTACCTACCTACCTACCTACCTACCTACCTACCTATCTACCTACCTACCTACCTACCTATCTACCTATCTACCTACCTACCTACCTACCTACCTATCTACCTACCTACCTACCTACCTACCTACCCCCCTACCTACCTATCTACCTATCTACCTACCTACCTACCTATCTACCTACCTACCTACCTACCTACCTACCACCCACCTACCTACCTACCTACCTACCTACCCACCTATCCCTACCTACCTACCATTCACCTACCTACCTACCTACCTACCTACCTACCTACCTACCTACCTACCTACCTACCTACCTCCCTACCTCCCTACCTACCTACCTACCTACCTACCTACCTACCTACCTACCCTACCTACCTACCTACCTATCTATCTACCTACCTACCTACCTACCTACCTACCTATCTGTCATGTTTGTCATTTATTATCATGTCTTGTCCCTGTGCTCCCCATGCTATTCGTTTCCCTCTGCTGGTCTTATTTGGTTCTTTCCCTCCTATCCCTCTCTCTCCCCCTCCCTCTCTCACTCTCTCGCTCTCTCTTCTCTCTGTCGTTCGTTCCTGCTCCCAGCTGTTCCTATTCCCCTAATCATCATTTAGTCTTCCCACACCTGTTCCCGATCCTTTCCCCTGATTAGATTCCCTATTTATTCCTTTGTGCTCCGTTCCTGTTCCGTCGGTTCCATATATTGTATATTCCATGCTGTGATTGCGTTTCGCCCTGTCCTGTCGTGTTTTTTGCCGTGATTGTGTATCACCCTGTTCTGTCGTGTTTTGTGCCTTCATCAGACGCTGCGTGTGAGCAGGTGTCTCAGTCGACTACGGCCTGCGCCACCCGGCGACCTGCAGTCTGTGGCCGCTTCTCCAGTTGTTTTCCCCTCTACAAATCTAGAGGATGTCAGTTATTCCGTTTTGAACATTATTAAACTCTGCTTCTGTTAAGTCGCGTTTGGGTCCTCTTTCACCTGCATGACACCTATCTACCTACCTACCTACCTACCTACCTACCTACCTACCTACCTACCTACCTCCCTCTCTACCTACCTATCTACCTACCTACCTACCTATCTACCTACCTACCTACCTACCTACCTACCTACCTACCTACCTACCTACCTACCTCCCTACCTACCTACCTACCTACCTACCTACCTACCTACCTACCTATCTACCTACCTACCTACCTATCTACCTACCTACCTACCTACCTACCTACCTACCTACCTACCTACCTACCTACCTACCTACCTATCTACCTACCTACCTACCTACCTACCTACCTACCTACCTACCTACCTACCTACCTACCTACCTACCTCCCTACCTACCTACCTCTCTACCTCTCTACCTCCCTCTCTACCTACGTACCTACCTACCTACCTACCTGCCTACCTACCTACCTACCTACCTACCTACCTACCTACCTACCTACCTACCTACCTCTCTACCTCCCTCTCTACCTACCTACCTACCTACCTACCTACCTACCTACCTACCTACCTACCTACCTCTCTACCTCCCTCTCTACCGCTCTACATCTCTACCTCCTTCTCTACCTACCTACCTACCTGCCTACCTACCTCTCCCTCTCTTTCTCCCTCCAAATCTCTGTCTCTCTCTCTCTCTCTCTATCTTTCTGTCTCTTTCTCTCCCTCTCCCTCTCCCTGCATCACTGTCACGGCCTGCACCAACAATACCACTAGAATACATGCTGAGGCCACCACCAGCCCAGCCTTCAGCCTAATCACCAGACTAGCCAACACCGGCCCAGCCTAACCATCAGCCTAACTTCCCATCAGCCTGTTGACTACACTTCCCAGGATTCAGACTAACCACCAGCCTGTTGACTACACTTCCCTGCCTTCAGACTAACCACCAGCCTGTTGACTACACTTCCCTGCCTTCAGACTAACCACCAGCCTGTTGACTACACTTCCCTGCCTTCAGACTAACCACCAGCCTGTTGACTACACTTCCCAGCCTTCAGGAAAGCCACCAGCCTGTTGACTACACTTCCCAGTCTTCAGACTAACCACCAGCCTGTTGACTACACTTCCCAGCCTTCAGGAAAGCCACCAGCCTGTTGACTACACTTCCCAGTCTTCAGGATAACCACCAGCCTGTTGACTACACTTCCCGGCCTTCAGCCTAA
This sequence comes from Oncorhynchus gorbuscha, assembly GCF_021184085.1. Classification (NCBI taxonomy): domain Eukaryota; kingdom Metazoa; phylum Chordata; class Actinopteri; order Salmoniformes; family Salmonidae; genus Oncorhynchus; species Oncorhynchus gorbuscha. The sequence goes on from NW_025751245.1 coordinate 7,070, forward strand.
CCACCAGCCTAACCAACTATTCTCCTCGGCCCTCATGCCGCTGCAGGGGCCACTGTGTTTCCCAAGTTGGAACACCTACTACCTGGTGCAGATTCGAGAGGGGGACGAATGGAAGACCGCCTTCAACACAGCCCGTGGCCTCTACGAGTATCTGGTCATGCCTTTAGCCTCACCAACACCCCTGTGGTGTTCCAGGCTCTGGTGAATGATGTCCTCCGCGACATGTTAAACCGTTGCGTCTTCGTCTACATTGATGACATCCTCGTATTCTCCCGCTCCTTTCAAGAACACATGCTCCCATCGGCAGGTCCTTCTCAACGCCTTCTGGAATCAGCTGTATGTGAAGGCAGAGAAGTGTGAGTTCCATTCTCCACCATCCCCTTTCTGAGTTACATCATCTCTGTTTGGAGTGTCCAGATGCATCCGAGGAAGGTGAGAGCAGAGATGGATTGACCTCAGCCTACGTCCAGGGTGCAGCTGAAATGTTTCCCCAGGTTCGTCAACTTCTATCGCGCTTTATCCAGGGATATAGCACCCTGGCTCCACCCCTGTCAGCACTCACCTTGACCAGGTTCCATTCACGTGGTCTCCAGCTGCTGACCCGGCGTTCTGGGACCTCAAACATCGCTACACCACAGCTCCATCCTGGTTCATCCTGACCCATCTCGTCAGTTCGTGGTGGAGGCCGATGCCCGGATGTCGAAGTGGGGCTGTCCTGTCCCAGCATTCTGCCCTTGACCTCAAGCTACATCCCTGCACCTTCTTTTACGAGAACACTGTATTAAGACTGTATTGATGAGGCTATATTGTTAAGGATGTATTGCTGTATTGTAACACTGTATTGATAAGGCTGTATTGTATTGATGGCTGTATTGTAACACTGTATTGATGAGGCTGTATTGATAAGGATGTATTGTAACACTGTATTGATGAGGCTGTATTGTAAAGTCGCTCTGAATAGAGCGTCTGCTAAATGACTTAAATGTAAATGTAAATGTATTGATGAGGCTATATTGATAAGGATGTATTGTAACACTGTATTGATGAGGCTGTATTGTAACACTGTATTGATGAGGCTGTATTGTAACACTGTATTGATAAGGATGTATTGCTGTATTGTAACACTGTATTGATGAGGCTGTATTGTAACACTGTATTGATGAGGCTGTATTGTAACACTGTATTGTGAGGCTGTATTGTAACACTGTATTGATGAGGCTGTATTGTAACACTGTATTGATGAGGCTATATTGTTAAGGATGTATTGCTGTATTGTAACACTGTATTGATAAGGCTATATTGTAACACTGTATTGATGAGGCTATATTGTAACACTGTATTGATGAGGCTGTATTGTAACACTGTATTGATGAGGCTGTATTGATAAGGATGTATTGCTGTATTGATAAGGATGTATTGCTGTATTGATAAGGATGTATTGCTGTATTGATAAGGATGTATTGCTGTATTGATAAGGATGTATTGCTGTATTGATAAGGCTGTATTGATGAGGATGTATTGCTGTATTGTATTGATGAGGATGTATTGATGAGGCTGTATTGATAAGGATGTATTGCTGTATTGATAAGGATGTATTGCTGTATTGATGAGGATGTATTGCTGTATTGATAAGGATGTATTGCTGTATTGATAAGGATGTATTTCTATATTGATAAGGATGTATTGATGAGACTGTATTGATAAGGATGTATTGCTGTATTGATAAGGATGTATTGCTATATTGATAAGGATGTATTGCTGTATTGATAAGGATGTATTGCTGTATTGATAAGGATGTATTGATGAGGATGTATTGCTGTATTGATAAGGATGTATTGCTGTATTGATAAGGATATATTGCTGTATTGATAAGGATGTATTGCTGTACATTGATAAGGATGTATTGCGTATTGATAAGGATGTATTGCTGTATTGATAAGGATGTATTGATGTATTGATAAGGATGTATTGCTGTATTGATAAGGATGTATTGCTGTATTGATAAGGATGTATTGCTGTATTGTAACACTGTATTGATGAGGCTGTATTGATAAGGATGTATTGCTGTATTGATAAGGATGTATTGCTGTATTGATAAGGATGTATTGCTGTATTGATAAGGATGTATTGCTGTATTGATAAGGATGTATTGATGAGGCTGTATTGATAAGGATGTATTGCTGTATTGTAACACTGTATTGATGAGCTATATTGTAACACTGTATAGATGAGGCTGTATTGTAACACTGTATTGATGAGGCTGTATTGTAACACTGTATTGATGAGGCTATATTGTTAAGGATGTATTGCTGTATTGTAACACTGTATTGATGAGGCTGTATTGTCACACTGTATTGATGAGGCTATATTGATAAGGATGTATTGCTGTATTGTACTGTATTGATGAGGCTGTATTGTAACACTGTATTGATGAGGCTGTATTGTAACACTGTATTGATGAGAGCTGTATTGATAAGGATGTATTGCTGTATTGTAACACTGTATTGATGGCTGTATTGTAACACTGTATTATGAGGCTATATTGATAAGGATGTATTGATGAGGCTGTATTGATAAGGATGTATTGCTGTATTGATAAGGATGTATTGCTGTATTGATAAGGATGTATTGCTGTATTGATAAGGATGTATTGATGAGGCTGTATTGATAAGGATGTATTGCTGTATTGATAAGGATGTGTGCTATATTGATAATGATGTATTGCTGTATTGATAAGGATGTATTGCTGTATTGATAAGGATGTATTGCTATATTGATAAGGCTGTATTGCTGTATTGATAAGGATGTATTGCTGTATTGATAAGGATGTATTGCTATATTGATAAGGATGTATTGCTGTATTGATAAGGATGTATTGCTGTATTGATAAGGATGTATTGCTGTATTGATAAGGATGTATTGCTGTATTGATAAGGATGTATTACTGGTATTGATAAGGATGTATTGATGAGCTATATTGATAAGGATGTATTGCTGTATTGATAAGGATGTATTGCTGTATTGATAAGGATGTATTGATAAGGATGTATTGCTGTATTGATAAGGATGTATTGCTGTATTGATAAGGATGTATTGCTGTATTGATAAGGATGTATTGCTGTATTGATAAGGATGTATTGATGAGGCTATATTGATAAGGATGTATTGCTATATTGATAAGGATGTATTGATAAGGATGTATTGCTGTATCGATAAGGATGTATTGATAAGGATGTATTGCTGTATTGATAAGGATGTATTGCTGTATTGATAAGGATGTATTGATGAGGCTATATTGATAAGGATGTATTGCTGTATTGATAAGGATGTATTGATAAGGATGTATTGCTGTATTGATAAGGATGTATTGCTGTATTGATAAGGATGTATTGCTGTATTGATAAGGATGTATTGCTGTATTGATAAGGATGTATTGATGAGGCTATATTGATAAGAATGTATTGCTGTATTGATAAGGATATATTGATGAGGCTATATTGATAAGGATGTATTGCTGTATTGATAATGATGTATTGATGAGGCTATATTGATAAGGATGTATTGCTGTATTGATGAGGCTATATTGATAAGGATGTATTGCTATATTGATAAGGATGTACTACAGGTTCAGACCCTCCCCAAACAGACCTGGCAAGGACAGAGAACTACAGGTTCAGACCCTCCCCAAACAGACCAGGACAATAAGAGAACTAAGGATTCAGACCCTATTAAAACAGACCAGACAACACAGAGAACTTAGGTTCAGACCCTCCCCAAACAGTCCAGACAACATAAGAACTACAGCTGTTTGATAAGGATAGACCTGGCAGCTATATTGAATAAGGTTCATTGACCCTATTGATAATGATGATTGATGAGGCTATATTGATAGAATATTGCTGTATTGATGACTATCCCCAAAGGATGTACCTGGCAACACAGAGAACTACAGGTTCAGACCCTCCCCAAACAGACCTGGCAACACAGAGAACTACAGGTTCAGACCCTCCCCAAAAACAAGACCAGGCAACACAGAGAACTACAGGTTCAGACCCTCCCCAAACAGATCTGGCAACACAGAGAACTACAGGTTCAGACCCTCCCCAAACAGTCCCAGACAACACAGAGAACTACAGGTTCGGACCCTCCCCAAACAGACCTGGCAACACAGAGAACTACGGGTTCCAGACCCTCCCAAACAGACCTGGCAACACAGAGAACTACAGGTTCAGACCGTATTTCCCCTCCCTGTCCTGCTGCATAGATAACTTTGGTTCATTGTTCCCTGAGACACAATATATTTTGAATAGATTATCAACTACAGGTAATGGACTGTTAGGCACCTGGCAGCACAGTTAGCTACGGGTTATTTCCTCATCCCCAATCAATTGGCATTGTAATGAAAACTTATTTTGAGATAATCCCCCAAACAGAAATGGAACATTTTCTCCAGGACATCAGAGAAGGATGATTTAAAATTTGAATCCTCATTGATACCCCTATGACCCCTGGCTATGTAACTATCTACAGGTTCAGACCCTCCCCAAGCTAGTACCTATCTCCCCTGTTTAGGCTCATCCTGGCTATGTAACTATCTCCCCTGCTCCTGTCATCCTGGCTAGATAACTTTCCCCTGTTTAGGCTCATCCTGGTGTAACTATCTCCCCTGTTTAGGCTCATCCTGGCTATACTATCTCCCCTGTTTAGGCTCATCAATATGTAACTATCTCCCCTGTTTAGGCTCATCCTGGCTATGTAACTATCTCCCCTGTTTAGGCTCATCCTGGCTATGTAACTATCTCCCCTGTTTCAGCTCATCCTGGTCATGACCCTCTCTCCCCTATTTAGGCTCATCCTGGCTATGACCCTCTCTCCCCTGTTTAGGCTCATCCTGGCTATGTAACTATCTCCCCTGTTTAGGCACATCCTGGCTATGTAACTATCTCCCCTGTTTCAGCTCATCCTGGTCATGACCCTCTCTCCCCTATTTAGGCTCATCCTGGCTATGACCCTCTCTCCCCTGTTTAGGCACATCCTGGCTATGTAACTATCTCCCCTGTTTAGGCACATCCTGGCTATGTAACTATCTCCCCTGTTTCAGCTCATCCTGGTCATGACCCTCTCTCCCCTATTTAGGCTCATCCTGGCTATGACCCTCTCTCCCCTGTTTAGGCACATCCTGGCTATGAAACTATCTCCCCTGTTTAGGCTCATCCTGGCTATGAAACTATCTCCCCTGTTTAGGCACATCCTGGCTATGTAACTATCTCCCCTGTTTAGGCACATCCTGGCTATGTAACTATCTCCCTTGTTTTAGCTCATCCTGGTCATGACCCTCTCTCCCCTGTTTAGGCTCATCCTGGTCATGACCCTCTCCCCCCTGTTTAGGCACATCCTGACTATGAAACTATCTCCCTTGTTTTAGCTCATCCTGGTCATGACCCTCTCTCCCCTTCGTTCAGCTCATCCTGGTCATTGACCCTCCTTGTTTCCAGCTCATCCTGGCTATGACCCTCTCTCCTTGTTTCAGCTCATCCTGGTTATGACCCTCTCTCCCTTGTTTCAGCTCATCCTGGTCATGACCCTCTCTCCCTTGTTTCCAGCTCATCCTGGTCATGACCCTCTCTCCTTGTTTCAGCTCATCCTGTTCATGACTTCCCTCTCTCCTTGTTTCAGCTCATCCTGGTCATGACCCTCTCTCCCATGTTTCAGCTCATCCTGGTCATGACCCTCTCTCTCCCTTGTTTCAGCTCATCCTGGTCATGACCCTCTCTCCCATGTTTTAGCTCATCCTGGTCATGACCCTCTCTCCCTTGTTCCAGCTCATCCTGGTCATGACCCTCTCTCCCTTGTTTCAGCTCATCCTGGTCATGACCCTCTCTCCTTGTTTCAGCTCATCCTGGCTATGACCCTCTCTCCTTGTTTCAGCTCATCCTGGTCATGTCCCTCTCTCCCCTTTTTCAGCTCATCCTGGTCATGACCCTCCCTTGTTTCAGCTCATCCTGGCTATGACCCTCCTTTGTTTCAGCTCATCCTGGCTATGACCCTCCCTTGTTTCAGCTCATCCTGGTCATGACCCTCTCTCCCCTTTTTCAGCTCATCCTGGTCATGACCCTCCTTGTTTCAGCTCATCCTGGCTATGACCCTCCCTTGTTTCAGATCATCCTGGCTATGACCCTCCCTTGTTTCAGCTCATCCTGGCTATGACCCTCTCTCTCCCATGTTTCAGCTCATCCTGGTCATGACCCTCTCTCCCCTTTTTCAGCTCACCCTGGTCATGACCCTCCCCTTGTTTCAGCTCATCCTGTCTATGACCCTCCCTTGTTTCAGCTCATCCTGGCGATGACCCTCTCTCCCATGTTTCAGCTCATCCTGGTCATGACCCTCTCTCCCCTTTTTCAGCTCATCCTGGTCATGACCCTCCCATGTTTTAGCTCATCCTGGCTATGACCCTCCCTCCCTTGTTTCAGCTCATCCTGGTCATGACCCTCCCTTGTTTCAGCTCATCCTGGTCATGAGTTCCAGAACCAACAGAGCTCTTCTGTATAACCTGGACTTGGAAACCCAATGAACCTTTATCTATTTGATACGAGATGAATTGACAGATAATTAAAAATAGAGATATTACTGGGCAACAGATATAACGGTGAGCTACAGTTACCACTATATTTTGTTGTGACAGGCACTAAAACGGGTCCGCCCCCTCTGAGAAAAATAAATAAATCCAGACACTTTCCTTTAATTGTTGTCTGCTTCCTGCCAAGGAGTCAGTGGTCCTTTGCGCCGACCACCACTGGACCGTTAACAACACTGCAGATGCACGAGACTGCTTTCTTTCCCTACCTTCATTTTCCATTTGGTATTTTTATTTCGTTTTAAGGGGATTGCATTGACTTTGTTGACTTGTTTGGGGTTACAGCTACTTTGCCTCCTCAAGGTCAGTACCGCAACAGGTGTTGCTATTATAAGCGCAATAAGGTTACAAATTGCAATGCATGACCATGTGACATTTAACCAGCTAACATCACGAAGTGATTTTAATAGCAGCAACAGTTTTCATTATGGAGATCAAATATGCATGTTTAAAATACAATGTGGGCTATTATTCTAGCAAGCAGAATAAAGTAGCCTAGTAAAAATATTAAGTAGACTAAAATGGGTCAATGACCCTTCGACTAATACAATAGGCTACACTGGAAAACCATGAAACGTGACACGTTCATAACCGAAATACCAGTGTTTAAAACGTAAAGATAAAGCATTTATATTAGCCAATAAGTGTTTAGCATGCTAGATTAAAAACTATAGTCATCTTTTTCCAGTCCGTTTCCAACCAGGATAACACCTACATCTGCAAAGTATTCTGATTTTAAACATAAGTGTTTACTTTCACATTGTCCTGTTTAGAGTGTATTTAGTCATTAGAAATGTATGTGACTTTCCATGGATTTTTTTGTCAGATCAGTGTTATGAATGTCTGTCACCTTATATACATTTCAGGACAACTGAACAGGACATTTGATTCAATAAATAGGTTTAACCGCATGTTGTTGTTTTTACTTGACTGTATTGAGTTAATCACCATGAACTTTCTAGAGTGAAAAAGACATGAAAGGTGCCTCATTATCATATTTCACAGCATGCTTTGTTGCAGGTTAGTTTTTAGAATAGTTTGTTTTAATATCTATGGTTTTATCATGTATGTTGATTGATTTATTGATATTTTACTATACAAAGATAAATAATTTACATTTTTCTAAAATAATCCAATCTGAAAGGGGTTGGATTTATTGCATCCGAAAACGAATCCAATCTGAAAGGGGTTGGACATATTGCACCTGAAAACGAATCCAATCTGAAAGGGGTTGGACATATTGCACCTGAAAACGAATCCAATCTGAAAGGGGTTGGACATATTGCATCCGAAAACTAATCCAATCTGAAAGGGGTTGGACATATTGCACCTGAAAACGAATCCAATCTGAAAGGGGTTGGACATATTGCACCTGAAAACTAATCCAGTCTGTAAAGGGGTTGGACATATTGCACCTGAAAACTAATCCAATCTGAAAGGGGTTGGATTTATTGTACCCATTACTGAGATGGTTGTTCCAGTTGACATGGTTGAGCTAGTACTGTTTGATAAATCAATTGCCATAGCAGTAATAATGAGTGCAGATTGTGGGGTATTTCAATGGTTGGATACTCTCTCTTTGGCTGGATTCAGATAGGAATTTCTAATCACTTCACAAACCAGTGTATTTTGACTTGTTCTGATGTGGCCCTTAATCCTGGATTTTTAGGACACAATTTTGAGGATAACTAGGTCATAACTAAAGACTGAGGATAACTAGTCCATAACTAAAGACTGAGGATAACTAGGTCATAACTAAAGACTGAGGATAACTAGTCCATAACTAAAGACTGAGGATAACTAGTCCATAACTAAAGACTGAGGATAACTAGTCCATAACTAAAGACTAAGGATAACTAGTCCATAACTAAAGACTAAGGATAACTAGTCCATAACTAAAGACTGAGGATAACTAGTCCATAACTAAAGACTGAGGATAACTAGTCCATAACTAAAGACTGAGGATAACTAGTCCATAACTAAAGACTGAGGATAACTAGTCAATAACTAAAGACTAAGGATAACTAGTCCATAACTAAAGACTGAGGATAACTAGTCCATAACTAAAGACTGAGGATAACTAGTCAATAACTAAAGACTAAGGATAACTAGTCCATAACTAAAGACTGAGGATAACTAGTCCATAACTAAAGACTGAGGATAACTAGTCAATAACTAAAGACTGAGGATAACTAGTCCATAACTAAAGACTGAGGATAACTAGTCCATAACTAAAGACTGAGGATAACTAGTCACATAACTAAAGACTGAGGATAACTAGTCC
>NW_025751246.1:0-15980 GCF_021184085.1 Oncorhynchus gorbuscha
TCTCGTTCCCTCTCCCCTGTTTCTCCTTCCATCTCTCTCCCCTGTTTCCTCCTTCCATCCTCTCACCCCCTGTTTCTCCTTCCATCTCTCCCACCCCTGTTCTCCTTCCATCTCTCCCATCTCTGTTCCTCTCACCCTGTTTCTCCTTCCATCTCTCACCCCTGTTTCTCCTTCCATCTCTCACCCCTGTTTCTCCCTTCCATCTCTCACCCCTGTTTCTCCTTCCATCTCTCACCCCTGTTTCTCCTTCCATCTCTCACCCCTGTTTCCTTCCATCTCTCACCCCCATCTCTGTTCCCTCTCACCCCTGTTTCCTCCTTCCATCTCTCACCCCCTTGCTTCTCCTTCCATCTCTCATCCCTGTTTCTCCTTCCATCTCTCACCCCTGTTTCTCCTTCCATCTCTCTCACCCCATCTCTGCTCCCTCTCACCCCCTGTTTCTCCTTCCATCTCTCACCCTGTTTCTCCTTCCATCTCTCACCCCTGTTTCTCCTTCCATCTCTCACCCCTGTTTCTCCTTCCATCTCTGCCCCTGTTTCTCCTTCCATCTCTCACCCCTGTTTCTCCTTCCATCTCTCACCCCTGTTTCTCCTTCCATCTCTCACCCCTGTTTCTCCTTCCATCTCTCACCCCTGTTTCTCCTTCCATCTCTCACCCCTGTTTCTCCTTCCATCTCTCACCCCTGTTTCTCCTTCCATCTCTCACCCCTGTTTCTCCTTCCATCTCTCACCCCTGTTTCTCCTTCCATCTCTCACCCCTGTTTCTCCTTCCATCTCTCACCCCTGTTTCTCCTTCCATCTCTCTCCCCATCTCTGTTCCCTCTCACCCCTGTTTCTCCTTCCATCTCTCACCCCTGTTTCTCCTTCCATCTCTCACCCCTGTTTCTCCTTCCATCTCTCACCCCTGTTTCTCCTTCCATCTCTCACCCCTGTTTCTCCTTCCATCTCTCACCCCTGTTTCTCCTTCCATCTCTCACCCCTGTTTCTCCTTCCATCTCTCACCCCTGTTTCTCCTTCCATCTCTCTCCCCATCTCTGTTCCCTCTCACCCCTGTTTCTCCTTCCATCTCTCACCCCTGTTTCTCCTTCCATCTCTCACCCCTGTTTCTCCTTCCATCTCTCATCCCTGTTTCTCCTTCCATCTCTCACCCCTGTTTCTCCTTCCATCTCTCACCCCTGTTTCTCCTTCCATCTCTCACCCCTGTTTCTCCTTCCATCTCTCACCCCTGTTTCTCCTTCCATCTCTCACCCCTGTTTCTCCTTCCATCTCTCACCCCTGTTTCTCCTTCCATCTCTCACCCCTGTTTCTCCTTCCATCTCTCACCCCTGTTTCTCCTTCCATCTCTCACCCCTGTCTCTCCTTCCATCTCTCACCCCTGTTTCTCCTTCCATCTCTCACCCCTGTTTCTCCTTCCATCTCTCACCCCTGTTTCTCCTCTTCCATCTCTCACCCCTGTTTCTCCTTCCATCTCTCACCCCTGTTTCTCCTTCCATCTCTCACCCTGCTCTCCTTCCATCTCTCACCCCTGTTTCTCCTTCCATCTCTCACCCCCATCTCCTTCCACCCCTGTTTCTCCTTCCATCTCTCACCCCTGTTTCTCCTTCCATCTCTCACCCCTGTTTTCTCCATCTCTCTCCCCATCTCTGTTCTCTCACCCCTGTTTCTCCTTCCATCTCTGTTTCTCCTTCCATCTCTCACCCCTGTTTCTCCTTCCATCTCTCCCCTCATTTCTCCTTCCATCTCTCACCCCTGTTTCTCCTTCCATCTCTCACCCCTGTTTCTCCTTCCATCTCTCACCCTGTTTTCTTCCTTCCATCTCTCCTTCCATCTCTCACCCTGTTTCTCCTTCCATCTCTCACCCCTGTTTCTCCTTCCATCTCTCACCCCTGTTTCTCCTTCCATCTCTCACCCCTGTTTCTCCTTCCATCTCTCACCCCATCTCTGTTCCCTCTCACCCCTGTTTCTCCTTCCATCTCTCACCCCTGTTTCTCCTTCCATCTCTCACCCCTGTTTCTCCTTCCATCTCTCACCCCTGTTTCTCCTTCCATCTCTCACCCCTGTTTCTCCTTCCATCTCTCACCCCTGTTTCTCCTTCCATCTCTCACCCCTGTTTCTCTCCTTCCATCTCTCACCCCTGTTTCTCCTTCCATCTCTCACCCCTGTTTCTCCTTCCATCTCTCACCCCTGTTTCTCCTTCCATCTCTCACCCTGTTTCTCCTCTCCCCCTCTCACCCCTGTTTTCTCCTTCCATCTCTCACCCCTGTTTCTCCTTCCATCTCTCACCCCTGTTTCTCCTTCCATCTCTCACCCCTGTTTCTCCTTCCATCTCTCACCCCTGTTTCTCCTTCCATCTCTCACCCCTGTTTCTCCTTCCATCTCTTCACTCCCTGTTTCTCCTTCCATCTCTCACCCCTGTTTCTCCTTCCATCTCTCACCCCTGTTTCTCCTTCCATCTCTCATCCCTGTTTCTCCTTCCATCTCTCACCCCTGTTTCTCCTTCCATCTCTCACCCTGTTTCTCCTTCCATCTCTCACCCCTGTTTCTCCTTCCATCTCTCACCCCTGTTTCTCCTTCCATCTCTCTCCCCTGTTTCTCCTTCCATCTCTCACCCCTGTTTCTCCTTCCATCTCTCACCTGTTTCTCCTTCCATCTCTCATCACCCTGTTTCTCCCTTCCATCTCTCACCCTGTTTCTCCTTCCATCTCTCTGCCTTCCATTTCTCCCCATCTCTGTTCCCTCACCCCTGTTTCTCCTTCCATCTCTCACCCCTGTTTCTCCTTCCATCTCTCACCCCTGTTTCTCCTTCCATCTCTCACCCCTGTTTCTCCTTCCATCTCTCATCCCTGTTTCTCCTTCCATCTCTCACCCCTGTTTCTCTCCTTCCATCTCTCACCCCTGTTTCTCCTTCCATCTCTCACCCCTGTTTCTCCTTCCATCTTCACCCCACTCTGTTCTCTCACCCCTGTTTCTCCTTCCATCTCTCACCCCTGTTTCTCCTTCCATCTCTCACCCCTGTTTCTCCTTCCATCTCTCATCCCTGTTTCTCCTTCCATCTCTCACCCCTGTTTCTCCTTCCATCTCTCATCCCTGTTTCTCCTTCCATCTCTCACCCCTGTTTCTCCTTCCATCTCTCACCCTGTTTCTCCCTTCCATCCTTCTCCTTCCATCTCTGTTCCCCTGTTTCTCCTTCCATCTCTCATCCCTGTTTCTCCTTCCATCTCACCCTGTTTCATTCCTTCCATCCCTGTTTCTCCTTCCATCTCTCACCCCTGTTTCTCCTTCCATCTCTCACCCCTGTTTCTCCTTCCATCTCTCCCTGTTTCTCCTTCCATCTCTCACCCCTGTTTCTCCTTCCATCTCTCATCCCTGTTTCTCCTTCCATCCCTCTCCTTCATCTCCCTGTTTCTCCTTCCATCTCTCATCCCTGTTTCTCCTTCCATCTCTCACCCTGTTTTCTCCTTCCATCTCCTTCCTCTCCCCTGTTTCTCCTTCCATCTCTCTGTTTCACTCCCATCTTTCTCTCCTTCATCTCTCACCCCTGTTTCTCCTTCCATCTCTCATCCCTGTTTCTCCTTCCATCTCTCACCCCTCTCATCCCTGTTTCTCCTTCCATCTCTCACCCCTGTTTCTCCTTCCATCTCTCACCCCTGTTTCTCCTTCCATCTCTCACCCCTGTTTCTCCTTCCATCTCTCATCCCTGTTCTCCTTCCATCTCTCACCCCTGTTTCTCCTTCCATCTCTCATCCCTGTTTCTCCTTCCATCTCTCACCCCTGTTTCTTCTTCCATCTCTCATCCCTGTTTCTCCTTCCATCTCTCTCCCCTGTTTCTCCTTTCCATCTCTCATCCCTGTTTCTCCTTCCATCTCTCACCCCTGTTTCTCCTTCCATCTCTCATCCCTGTTTCTCCTTCCATCTCTCATCCCTTTCTCACCCCTTCCTTCTCTCACCCCTGTTTCTCCTTCCATCTCTCCCCATTTCTCCTTCCATCTCTCATCCCTGTTTCTCTCCTTCCATCTCTCACCCCATCTCCTTCCATCTCTCATCCCTGTTTCTCCTTCCATCTCTCATCCCTGTTTCTCCTTCCATCTCTCATCCCCATCTCTCCTTCCATCTCCATCCCTGTTTCTCCTTCCATCTCTCTCTGTTGTCTCTCATCTGTTTCTGTTCCATCTCTCTCCCACTCTGTTCCCTCTCACCCTGTTTCTCCTTCCATCTCTCATCCCTGTTTCTGTCTTCCATCTCTCATCCCTGTTTCTCTGTCTTCCTGTCTCTCTCCCATCTCTGTCTGTCTCTCACCCCTGTTTCTCCTTCCATCTCTCCCAGGTCTCTGAGCCTCTTATCTGTTCAAGAGCCTCTCACCCCTGTTTCTCCTTCCATCTCTCACCCCTGTTTCTCCTTCCATCTCTTCTCCCCATCTCTGTTCCCTCTCACTTGCTCTGTCTGTCTGTCTGTCTGTCTGTCTGTCTGTCTGTCTGTTTAGGATGTTTTCAATGTCTGTCTGTCTGTCTGTCTGTCTGTCTGTCTGTCTGTCTGTCTGTCTGTCTGTCTGTCTGTCTGTCTGTCTGTCTGTCTGTCTGTCTGTCTGTCTGTCTGTCTGTCTGTCTGTCTGTCTGTCTGTCTGTCTGTCTGATGCAGAGGGCAAATCAGGTTTTATCTGATTAAAGGGGCCTTGCTTTGATGAATTGGATGAGTGTGTTGTCTCCACCAGGTTTGCAGCTCTGAGCCCCTCTTATAGCCTAGCTGTCACAACCAAGAGCTTAGGGCTGCGTTTACAATCTCAACCTTGGAGTGTTTTCTCGCTCAACAGTTTTCAACCATGTTACACGAACATTTGAGTCGTTTAGCAGACGCTCTTATCCAGAGCGATTTACAGGAGCCATTAAGGTTACGTGCCTTGCTCATATTGCAACATATTGCTCCTATTCCATTGTAGCTTTATAGCTGCTAAAGATCCCTGTAACCTGCATGGAACTTCCTTTGTTTTAGGATGTTTTCAATGTTGTCAATCGTTTTCCACAATGCCACTCTGGTGATAATAAGCAACAGTAGACCTGTGTGTGTTGTCAGATGCTCAGCACTAAGGCTCTGTATGGATCCTCTTCCTCTCCTGGTTGACTTTCTGTGTGTGTTGTCAGATGCTCAGCACTAAGGCTCTGTATGGATCCTCTTCCTCTCCTGGTTGACTTTCTGTGTGTGTTGTCAGATGCTCAGCACTAAGGATCTGTATGGATCCTCTTCCTCTCCTGGTTGACTTTCTGTGTGTGTTGTCAGATGCTCAGCACTAAGGCTCTGTATGGATCCTCTTCCTCTCCTGGTTGACTTTCTGTGTGTGTTGTCAGATGCTCAGCACTAAGGCTCTGTATGGATCCTCTTCCTCTCCTGGTTGACTTTCTGTGTGTGTTGTCAGATGCTCAGCACTAAGGCTCTGTATGGATCCTCTTCCTCTCCTGGTTGACTTTCTGTGTGTGTTGTCAGATGCTCAGCACGAAGGCTCTGTATGGATCCTCTTGCTCTCCTGGTTGACTTTCTGTGTGTGTTGTCAGATGCTCAGCACTAAGGCTCTGTATGGATCCTCTTCCTCTCCTGGTTGACTTTCTGTGTGTGTTGTCAGATGCTCAGCACTAAGGCTCTGTATGGATCCTCTTCCTCTCCTGGTTGACTTTCTGTGTGTGTTGTCAGATGCTCAGCACTAAGGCTCTGTATGGATCCTCTTCCTCTCCTGGTTGACTTTCTGTGTGTGTTGTCAGATGCTCAGCACTAAGGCTCTGTATGGATCCTCTTCCTCTCCTGGTTGACTTTCTGGTTGTCCTCCTATAGCTGTTGGATCCAGAAATCTGGTTCAATGGGATCTTTCTGTAGCCTGCTGACTCACACTGAATTGTTCCGTTGCTCTGTCGTTCGCTACATACTTTAGTCTGAGACTGCCGTCATTGAAGTCGTTTGTGGTGACCAGGGGCACGAGGGGCGTTGTACAAAACAAAGTCATCAGCGACTGGATCGTCTCTAACCAATCAGAGTATCAAAAACAATGACACATTTTCACCTCGCCACTTTACCCCTCGTGTGTTCTGGCCCAACCCATCGGTTTCTGGACCAATCATCAGACGGCCCGAATGTGTTTACATTCGGTGAAGGGTCAGGGAGGTACTCAGAGCCAGACTCATTGCGGAGAAGAAACTAACATCCGTGGGCGTGGCGTAGCGTTTGGTCGGAACAAGGAGTCTGGGTAGCCAGGCAAATCTTTCTGCCCTTTTACCTCTCATCTTTTAGTCTGTCGTTTAACCTTTGATCACCAGGATGTCATCCTCACCCTCCCTCTCAGCCCTGATCTGTGGCCTCTCACTTCAAAAGCATTTTCCCCTGTTTCAATTCCTCTTCAAAGACTAGTCTCTGAAGGTCCTCTGTTTCCACTACAGGCCCCTGTGGCTCTATTTCCTTATTTTTGATCTCTTGTGCCTGCATTGCCATGACTTAAATATCACACACACACACACACACAAACACACACTCCCTCGCTTAGACACTAGAGAAAACCTATTTCAGCCCAGCAAAAAAAAGGGGCATGCAGAAGAGTCAAACACTGTGTCCTTCTGTCCAGCAAATGACTATGAAAGAGAACCAATTCAGGCTGAGCCTCTAGTGGGAAGAAAGGCTTTCTGGGATGTAAAAGAAAACAATCACAGCCTACCAGTTTCATTGTTTCTATCTCTTCATCTTCCATTAGAGGCTTTTATCAACCACTTGCAGGCTTGAGAGATGTGTGTGTTTGTATATTTGGGGTGGGGGGGCGGGGTGTATATGTGTGTGTGTGTGTCACAGGTGGCTGATGGCACCTTATTTGGGGAGGAATGGCTCATAGTAATGGCTGGAACGGAATCAATGGAATGGTATCAATCACATCACACATGGTTTCCATGTGTTTGATACCATTCCGTTCCAGCCATTATTACGAGCTGTCCTCCCCTCACCAGCCTCCGTGTGTGTGTGTGTGTGTGTGTGTGTGTGTGTGTGTGTGTGTGTGTGTGTGTGTGTGTGTGTGTGTGTGTGTGTGTGTGTGTGTGTGTGTGTGTGTGTGTGTGTGTGTGTGTGTGTGTGTGTGTGTGTGTGTGTGTGTGTGTGTGTGGTATGGCTACCCAGATAATTATACAATGGGCAGGAATAAAAATGCTAGAATAACTCAATAACAACACCACGCCTAAGTTAGGAAATCACTCACTGATTATTGTCTGTGGTTCAGCCTTGTTGGGAAAAACAATGACTGGCTTGTTACTGTATGATCTACCAGCCGGGCTCACAGCACGACCCATTTTGCATTAATTACAGTGTGTTTTTGTGTGCAGTGTGTTTGTTTTCTGTAATATCCATTCTGAATTCCTTTTTTTGTTGAGGGATTTATTTATGTATTTATTTGCACCAAAGAAAACAAGTGATAGACAACAATACAGATGAAAAACAGTGTGCAGATGTGCTTGGATGAAAACCACACCACAAAATAATTATATTCAATGCATAAGTACAAAAATAAAATGAGTTTGTTAAAATAGAACCTAGTAAACCTACTAATTATATGTATAAATGAATTGATCAGTAATGTCAAAAAACAAAAGCAACTGTTTTGTTTAAATCTGTGTCTGTGTCTGTGTCTGTGTCTGTGTCTGTGTCTGTGTCTGTCTGTCTGTGTGTGTCTGTGTCTGTGTCTGTGTGTGTCTGTGTCTGTGTGTGTGTGTGTCTGTGTCTGTGTGTCTGTGTGTCTGTGTGTGTGTCTGTCTGTCTGTGTCTGTCTGTCTGTCTGTCTGTCTGTCTGTCTGTCTGTCTGTCTGTCTGTCTGTCTGTCTGTCTGTCTGTCTGTCTGTCTGTCTGTCTGTCTGTCTGTCTGTCTGTCTGTCTGTCTGTCTGTCTGTCTGTCTGTCTGTCTGTCTGTCTGTCTGTGTCTGTGTCTGTGTGTGTGTGTGTGTGTGTGTGTGTGTGTGTGTGTGTGTGTGTGTGTGTGTGTGTGTGTGTGTGTGTGCATGTGAATGTGTGAGAATTAGGCTTTATGGAGGAGATTACTGAGTAGTTTGGTTCATCAGGCTGACCTCCAGTCTTCGCTTGACATTGTTGAGGGATGGTGATATTTTGGCAATGTGAAGATGAGTGTGGTACCTCTGTATCTGATAGAGAATTGATTATGTGAGGTGTGGCAGTGGGGAGGGTGAAGGTTATCACAGTGTGTGTGTGTGTGTGTGTGTGTGTGTGTGTGTGTGTGTGTGTGTGTGTGTGTGTGTGTGTGTGTGTGTGTGTGTGTGTGTGTGTGTGTGTGTGTGTGTGTGTGTGTGTGTGTGTCCATCCAAGCCCACAAGCCATTACCATTTGTACTTTCTGGAAGTCTTTTCAAACTTCTATATTCAGATCTGTCATTATAAATCACACACAAATGCATGCAGACACAGTGTCTTGTGTTGTATAGATGGATTTCAGAATGAACCTGGAAGAATCCATTGAAAGGTAAACTGTCTGGGGTTTTGAGTATTTGTATATGAAATTGCATAATTTGCTGTACATTAATGTTGTAAATAGACAAGATATTGAGTTTCTTAAACAAAGGTGTAGATGGAGCCGGGGAATTAGAGGAGGTGGCTAGTCTTGCAAATGTATTTTGTATAATGAGTAATTTGTGTAGTTAGGAGGTATATTTACTGGCCCAGACAATATTAAAGTAAATTAGATATGGGTCAATAAGCTATAGAGTTAGGAAGCAAGCCTGATGAACCAAACCACTAGTCTTTCTGATGATGGCAGATTAAACTATAGAGTTAGGAAGCCTGATGAACCAAACCACTAGTCTTTCTGATGATGGCAGATTAAGCTGTAGAGTTAGGAAGCCTGATGAACCAAACCACTAGTCTTTCTGATGATAGCAGATTAAGCTATAGACTTAGGAAGCCTGATGAACCAAACCACTAGTCTTTCTGATGATGGCAGATTAAACTATAGAGTTAGGAAGCCTGATGAACCAAACCACTAGTCTTTCTGATGATGGCAGATTAAGCTATAGAGTTAGGAAGCCTGATGAACCAAACCACTAGTCTTTCTGATGATGGCAGATTAAGCTATAGACTTAGGAAGCCTGATGAACCAAACCACTAGTCTTTCTGATGATGGCAGATTAAGCTATAGAGTTAGGAAGCCTGATGAACCAAACCACTAGTCTTTCTGATGATGGCAGATTAAGCTATAGAGTTAGGAAGCCTGATGAACCAAACCACTAGTCTTTCTGATGATGGCAGATTTCATCACTTCGCTACGGACAATTTGAATAGGATCTTTACAGGACAACTTTTCATCAACTAGAACTCAGAGGAATCTAGTGGATGTGACTTGTTCCATTTCATTCCCACCATTTGAGTTTCTGGCTTCTGTTTTTATTTTATTTTGTATTTTTTTTACAATATTTGTTATTCTTACTAGTGAACATAAAAGTTAGATTTAACATTTAAAGATGATTTGTTTATCTGGAACCATTCAGAAAATGTGTCCATGCCTGAGTTGGCTTCATTAATCAAAACTCTTGTGTGATAAAATCTACTTGGTATCCTCAGCAAAGAGAATGGGAGGTACGATAGAAGACACAGCAGCAAGGTCATTGATATAGAGCAGGAATAACAAAGGTCACATTATCCAACCCTGTGTCACACCACAGGATATCTTGGCCCTGGTTGATGCACAGCCGTTTGAATGAACAAATTGGTCTCTATCATAAACAGGACTATAAAGCCAATTATGTATAATCATAAACTATAATAATGCAATTTAGAAAGTAACATTTCATGATCAACCGTGTCAAAATCTTTGGATGAATCTAAAAAGATGCAGAGAGCGTGTTCATTGTTGTCCAGGGCTATAAAAATTATATCCAAAAGTTACAAAGGAACTATATCTGTGGAGTATTTTTTCAAAAATAATATTGATGCTCATGTAGAATAAAGTGTTGATTGAAGTGTTTCAACATTCTCTTACACACCAATTTTTCTAGGATTTTAGAAAATCATGGTAGTACAGATATTGGCCAATAATTTGTGAAAGATATTGGATACCCAGATTTATAGAGGGGGATAACTTTGGCAATATTTAAATCTATAGGAACAATACTAGTTTGCATAGATTTGGTGAAGATATACATTAAAGGCTCAGTAATCGAGGAAGACACTGATTTCACCAAAAAGGCACCAATCTCATCATGACCTTCTGCTGATATCTTTACCATTTAACTCCATCACCTCCATTACATCAGGAGGAAGTGTCACTTTCGTCATAAGGATCGGACCAAGGCGCAGCGTGGAATCCGTACATTTTCTTTTTAATGAATGAGCAAAAACAACAAACAAACGAAATGCTATACAAACTAGTGCTGACAGGCAACTAAAAATAGACAAGATCCCACAACTAACAATGGGGAAAATGGTTTAAATATCTCTTACACACCAATTTTCTAGGAGACAACGTAGTAAACAGCTGTCTCTGATTGGGAACCATATCAGGCCAACATAGACATACAAAAACACTGGATGACAAAAACCCTAGACATACAACAACTAGAGTACCCACCCTAGTCACACCCTGACCTAACCAAAATATATAGAGGTCAGGGAACATGAAGCAGAGAAGGGAAATGTCTCTTAATGTAATCCAAGGGATTGCCATCAGTTTTCTCAATATTCTTTTACAGAGAGGAACCTACATTCACAAAAAAGTTATTCAATTCTTCTTTCCAACAATACATTGAGATGGGATGGTTCTAGATGCCTTTTTCTCATTTAACAGTTGATTGATGATTTTCCCATTTGACTTTGTATTATTTAAAGATTGTAGAAATTAGTCAAATATATTTTGGGGGATATCCGAAGTAGGCGAGTAAATTAGTTCTTATACTTCTTGTAATTTGTAAAATGTTGAGATCCTCAGACATGGTTTTGAATGCGGTCTGGCTGGGGACATTCACCTCCGACTGCGTAAATTCCAAACGGTGTATACATTTTGTTACATCCTTAAACAGATCATTAACCCTTCTGTTGGTAGAATCCATAAAGAGTTGCAGGAAGGACTTCAAGTTATTGTCCTGCAGATGTGTTAGATCTTTATAGAAGTCTTTTTGTTGATCCAGTAGTTCATGGAGTGTAGTGCTTGATACTTGAGCTTTGCAGCGTTTTTCTGTATAGTAACAGCCATGTCACAAGCTTGTTGTGAGCTAAAAATGAGTTCGCAAACACAACCCACAACCCGCCTCCCGAAAACAAGCTCCGACCAATGAAATGACCTACACGCAACAGCAACTCACACTTCATCACACATGCACCAGTAGGATAAACCGAGAGAAAGAGGAGGACTTGCTCACACATGCACCAGTAGGATAAACAGAGAGAAAGAGGAGGACTTGATCACACATGCACCAGTAGGATAAACAGAGAGAAAGAGGAGGACTTGCTCACACATGCACCAGTAGGATAAACAGAGAGAAAGAGGAGGACTTGATCACACATGGACCAGTAGGATAAACAGAGAGAAAGAGGAGGACTTGATCACACATGCACCAGTAGGATAAACAGAGAGAAAGAGGAAGACTTGATCACACATGGACCAGTAGGATAAACAGAGAGAAAGAGGAGGACTTGATCACACATGCACCAGTAGGATAAACAGAGAGAAAGAGGGAGGACTTGATCACACATGCACCAGTAGGATAAACAGAGAGAAAGAGGAGGACTTGATCACACATGGACCAGTAGGATAAACAGAGAGAAAGAGGAGGACTTGATCACACATGCACCAGTAGGATAAACAGAGAGAAAGAGGAGGACTTGATCACACATGCACCAGTAGGATAAACAGAGAGAAAGAGGAGGACTTGATCACACATGCACCAGTAGGATAAACAGAGAGAAAGAGGAGGACTTGATCACACATGGACCAGTAGGATAAACAGAGAGAAAGAGGAGGACTTGATCACACATGCACCAGTAGGATAAACAGAGAGAAAGAGGAGGACTTGATCACACATGCACCAGTAGGATAAACAGAGAGAAAGAGGAGGACTTGATCACACATGCACCAGTAGGATAAACAGAGAGAAAGAGGAGGACTTGATCACACATGGACCAGTAGGATAAACAGAGAGAAAGAGGAGGACTTGATCACATGCACCAGTAGGATAAACAGAGAGAAAGAGGAGGACTTGATCACACATGCACCAGTAGGATAAACAGAGAGAAAGAGGAGGACTTGATCACACATGCACCAGTAGGATAAACCGAGAGAAAGAGGAGGACTTGATCACACATTCACCAGTAGGATAAACAGAGAGAAAGAGGAGGACTTGATCACACATGGACCAGTAGGATAAACAGAGAGAAAGAGGAGGACTTGATCACACATGCACCAGTAGGATAAACAGAGAGAAGAGGAGGACTTGATCACACATGCACCAGTAGGATAAACAGAGAGAAAGAGGAGGACTTGATCACACATGCACCAGTAGGATAAACAGAGAGAAAGAGGAGGACTTGATCACACATGCACCAGTAGGATAAACAGAGAGAAAGAGGAGGACTTGATCACACATGGACCAGTAGGATAAACAGAGAGAAAGAGGAGGACTTGATCACACATGCACCAGTAGGATAAACAGAGAGAAAGAGGAGGACTTGATCACACATGCACCAGTAGGATAAACAGAGAGAAGAGGAGGACTTGATCACACATGCACCAGTAGGATAAACAGAGAGAAAGAGGAGGACTTGATCACACATGCACCAGTAGGATAAACAGAGAGAAAGAGGAGGACTTGATCACACATGCACCAGTAGGATAAACAGAGAGAAAGAGGAGGACTTGATCACACATGCACCAGTAGGATAAACAGAGAGAAAGAGGAGGACTTGATCACACATGGACCAGTAGGATAAACAGAGAGAAAGAGGAGGACTTGATCACACATGCACCAGTAGGATAAACAGAGAGAAAGAGGAGGACTTGATCACACATGCACCAGTAGGATAAACAGAGAGAAAGAGGAGGACTTGATCACACATGCACCAGTAGGATAAACAGAGAGAAAGAGGAGGACTTGATCACATGCACCAGTAGGATAAACAGAGAGAAAGAGGAGGACTTGATCACACATGCACCAGTAGGATACAATCAGTATGTGAAAACACCGGTCAAAGATGCTGGGAGAGACAGCGCTAGGAGCATTCGTTTATCCATGGAGCGAGCAGTGGGAACCAGCAAGCAGTGCCTCAATTAAAGCTAGAATCCTTAATTGAAACAATGACAAAGTGGACACCATAGCCTCTGTTTTGTAAAAGAAATGAGGGATGAGCCTGGAGAAATGTAACCACTCTCAAATTCAAAGACAGAGCTGTGGATGCAAGGATAGTTGTTACCATGTTTTGAGGCTATATAGTTTTTGTTTACATATATATTGTTTACATATTATATATTGTTATATATATATTGTTTGCCTCTGTGATGTAACTGGAATGATGAGATAGATGTTCTTCTATGTTTTATTATTTCACTGCCACACTGTGTTGGATCTTGTCCAGCCATCTTGTCTCAAGAGGACCACAATAGAAATAAGTCCCAGACTTTATTGTGTGTTATCTCGATGATTTTATTAACGTGCAAGTATGGCTTTTAAGTTTTATGTGTGCTTGTTTTTAAATGGTCGAATGAATAAGCTAAACTACGAACTTCAGAGTAAAAAAAAAAAGTATATTTTTGGTTCTGATGGGGTACGACAGTTGAACTAAGCTCATGAGGCACTTATAAGTTATATTCCTCAAGAATCAATGGTCAAAAATCGATGTAGCAGCTAAGGATTCTATCTTTAAACCAATATTTTTCTCTCTTTCTTTCTCACTCTCTCTCTCTGTCCCTGCCTCTTCCACACCACTCGTTCTCTCTCCCTCATCCCTCTCTCTCTCCCTCTCTCTCCCCTCTCCAGGCTGTGAGCCCTGTGGAGTGTGGTCATGACCAGCCAGGGCAGCAACAGTAGCAGGAAGGACAGCCATGCTGCTGACAGTACCCCCTCCTCCTCCACGCTCCCCCGCCCGCCCCCAGGCCCCAAGCTGCAGGTGCAGCGCTCTCTCTCCCGGGACACCATCACCATCCACTTCTCCGCCCTGGGACAAGAGGAGGACGAGGAGCTGTATGGGTTTGGGGCGTCTGTGTCATCATCCTCCCCAGGAGAGGAGTCAGAAGGGCTGGGTGGGATGGGGGTGAGGACTGAGGACCAGGGCATCGTGACGGCCTTGGAAGCCAGCGAGGGTCTACTGTTTGAGGCTGGAGGGATTGGGACCACCACTACCATTGATGTGTCCTCTACTACTCTACCCCACAGCCCAGCACTGCCCATCCTCCTCCACGCACACCCCCTCCAGTCCCCCCGCTTGCTCCTCCTGGCCCTCTGATCACACAAGACCACGATCCCTCCCACCTCCTCCTCCACCACCTCCTCCCGTCCGCTCCGCAGCCCTGCCCCTCCAAGCCTTTCCTCAGCCTCAGGTCCCTGTCCAATGAAATGATGGTTGCCCCTCCTTCTTCTGCCGGACGCCACCGCCACCACCTGATGAAGACGTTCGTCAAGTCTCTCCACGGACAACACCAGGCCCGACCACCAGGAGGCGCCCTCACCACCATCTCTCTCCAGCAGCGCCCACCTCCAGACTCCCGCGTCAACAACCTGCAGCTCTTCAAGCAGTTGGGCCAGCCGATGGGCTCCACCACGTCTGGGGTGGTGATTCTAAGACGGCCCCCTCTCACCCTCACCTCCCGCCGACGGGAGGTGTTTCTTCAAGGTGCAAGAGATGGAGGCCAGGATCGAGATACTAGGGAGGCGTTGTCGGAGGTCATGTGAGCCAATGCAGCTGTTCAGTAAGTTCATGGGCGACGAGGCTGGAGGCGGAGCCGAGGGAGGGGGTACAGGAGGGGGTGCCTCTGCTACCCACCGCTCCTCTCCTCAGCGCCACGGAGCTCACCAACCTGGCAGGCCTCAATGGGCACGCAGAGAGCAACAACAACTACAGCATCAAAGAGGAGGGGGCAACTTGAAGGAGAGGAGGAAGAGGGGAGACCCTACTGGTGAAGCCTCAGCAGACACTATCTTCTCCTCCTCCAGCCAAGTCCCTCCAGGACCTCCAGGGTCTCCTCCCTCCTCCTCTCCCCAGGTCCTCCCCCTCGCCCAGTCACTGCTCCATGTCGGCCCTAGTCCGCCTGGAGGACGAGGAGTTCTGTGAGCTCTACAGTGAAGGCTTTGAGCTCTGTACTGACACTGAGACACCGGACGGGGAGCGGCCCGGGTCCCTGCAGATCCAAACAAGCACGGGCGTCTGCAGTGAAGTCGGTAGTCCGACGAAGAGGAGGAAGACTTACCAAACGGCCATCACTGGCCTCCTTCTTCACGTGTCTAGTCTACAGTTACCTGGTATTTCCCCTGCCACCCTATTTGTGTGCGGTGGCAGGGGGTGGCAGCAGGGTTCATGCTGGCTATACTGGTGGTGTGGCTGTCGGCCTGAGGTCTCCAGCTGCAGTGGACCAGGCAGGCAGACGAAGGGGGGAGCAGTGGAACACCAGCTGGATATCAAAGAACCTGGAATCTTTAAGGTAGGTCACTGTGTTAGCTGTTTAGTACTAAGTATTTAGAAATTGAAATTAGTGCCAAAACAATTGGTAAAAAACTGTAAAGGTGCATTAGGAAGACTGGAAACAAAAGCCTGCTCTACTCTCCAGAACCAGAGAGTTTGTGACTGAACACTGTCCTATGTTTCACAGCCTATCCCTGTATTTTCTGTATAAGATTATGACATAGAAAGCTCTCTACCCAAGAGGATAGATAAGGATAGAGGATAGATTTATAAATGCAACAATAAAGATATTGTCATGGATAGGAATACTTTTCTGTTGTGCAACGACCAAGGTATATTTAAGGCAGATCACATAGAAAGG
>NW_025751247.1:0-15979 GCF_021184085.1 Oncorhynchus gorbuscha
GCAGAGGAAACAGTACAGGGTATCTTAGAGACTGTCTCACTCTGTGGCAGAGGAGACAGTACAGGGTATCGTATCGTAGAGTCTGTCTCACTCTGTGGCAGAGGAAACAGTACAGGGTATCTTAGAGACTGTCTCACTCTATGGCAGAGGAAACAGTACAGGGTATCGTATCGTAGAGTCTGTCTCACTCTGTGGCAGAGGAAACAGTACAGGGTTCAGCCTCTCGTATCGTAGAGACTGTCTCACTCTGTGGCAGAGGAAACAGGACAGGGTATCGTATCGTAGAGACTGTCTCCCTCTGTGGCAGAGTAAACAGGACAGGTTATCATATCTTAGAGACTGTCTCACTCTGTGGCAGAGTAAACAGTACAGGGTATCGTATCTTAGAGACTGTCTCACTCTGTGGCAGAGGAGACAGTACAGGGTTCAGTCTCTCGTATCGTAGAGACTGTCTCCCTCTGTGGCAGAGGAGACAGTACAGGGTATCGTAGAGACTGTCTCACTCTGTGGCAGAGGAAACAGTACAGGGTATCGTATCGTAGAGACGGTCTCACTCTGTGGCAGAGGAGACAGTACAGGGTATCGTATCGTAGAGACGGTCTCACTCTGTGGCAGAGGAGACAGTACAGGGTTCAGTCTCTCGTATCGTAGAGACTGTCTCCCTCTGTGGCAGAGGAGACAGTACAGGGTATCGTAGAGACTGTCTCACTCTGTGGCAGAGGAAACAGTACAGGGTATCGTATCGTAGAGACTGTCTCACTCTGTGGCAGAGTAAACAGTACAGGGTTCAATCTCTCGTATCGTAGAGACTGTCTCACTCTGTGGCAGAGAAACAGTACACAGGGTATCGTAGAGACTGTCTCATTCTGTGGCAGAGTAAACAGTACAGGGTCATCATTATCGTAGAGACGGTCTCACTCTGTGGCAGAGTAAACAGTACAGGGTTCAGTCGTATCGTAGAGACGGTCTCACTCTGTGTCAGAGGAGACAGTACAGAGTTCAGCCTCTTTCGTATCGTAGAGACTGTCTCACTCTGTGGCAGAGTAAACAGTACAGGGTATCGTATCGTAGAGACTGTCTCACTCTGTGGCAGAGGAGACAGTACAGGGTATCGTATCTTAGAGACTGTCTCACTCTGTGGCA
Organism: Oncorhynchus gorbuscha; assembly: GCF_021184085.1. NCBI lineage: Eukaryota > Metazoa > Chordata > Actinopteri > Salmoniformes > Salmonidae > Oncorhynchus > Oncorhynchus gorbuscha. Next base: position 1,144 of record NW_025751247.1, read on the forward strand.
GAGGAAACAGTACAGGGTATCGTATCGTAGAGACGGTTTCACTCTGTGTCAGAGGAGACAGTACAGGGTTCAGTCTCTCGTATCGTAGAGACTGTCTCACTCTGTGGCAGAGGAGACAGTACAGGGTATCGTATCGTAGAGACGGTCTCACTCTGTGGCAGAGGAGACAGTACAGGGTTCAGTCTCTCGTATCGTAGAGACTGTCTCACTCTGTGGCAGAGGAAACAGTACAGGGTATCGTATCGTAGAGACTGTCTCACTCTGTGGCAGAGTAAACAGTACAGGGTATCTTAGAGACTGTCTCACTCTGTGGCAGAGGAAACAGTACAGGGTATCTTAGAGACTGTCTCACTCTGTGGCAGAGTAAACAGTACAGGGTATCGTAGAGACTGTCTCACTCTGTAGCAGAGGAAACAGTACAGGGTATCGTAGAGACTGTCTCACTCTGTGGCAGAGGAAACAGTACAGGGTATCGTAGAGACTGTCTCACTCTGTGGCAGAGGAAACAGTACAGGGTATCGTAGAGACTGTTTCACTCTGTGGCAGAGTAAACAGTACAGGGTATCGTAGAGACTGTCTCACTCTGTGGCAGGGGAAACAGTACAGGGTATCGTAGAGACTGTCTCACTCTGTGGCAGAGGAAACAGTACAGGGTATCGTAGAGACTGTCTCACTCTGTGGCAGAGGAAACAGTACAGGGTATCGTAGAGACTGTCTCACTCTGTGGCAGAGGAAACAGTACAGGGTTCAGTCTCTCGTATCGTAGAGACTGTCTCACTCTGTGGCAGAGGAAACAGTACAGGGTATCATATCGTAGAGACTGTCTCACTCTGTGGCAGAGGAAACAGGACAGGGTATCGTATCTTAGAGTCCGTCTCCCTCTATGGGCTCTGGTCAAAACAAGTACACTATATAGGACAATGGGATTTCCTTTGGGACGCAATTCTGTCATTAGTTAACTGGATAATGGGGCGTAGAGACGGTTATTACTGCCTGAACCTGGGACATATGTGGACTAGCACACACAGACACACACAGACAGACACAGACACACAGACACACAGACAGACCCACAGACAGACAGACAGACAGACAGACAGACAGACAGACAGACAGACAGACAGACAGACAGACAGACAGACAGACAGACACACAGACAGACACACAGAGACACACACACACACACACACACACACACACACACACACCCACAGACAGACACACACAGACACCCACACACAGACAGACAGACAGACAGACAGACAGACAGACAGACAGACAGACAGACAGACAGACAGACAGACAGACAGACAGACAGACAGACAGACAGACAGACAGACAGACAGACAGACAGACAGACAGACACAGACACACAGACAGACACAGACACAGACACACAGACACAGACACAGACACACAGACAGACAGACAGACAGACAGACAGACAGACAGACAGACAGACAGACAGACAGACAGACAGACAGACAGACAGACAGACAGACAGACAGACAGACAGACAGACAGACACACCCACACCCACACCCACAGACAGACACACACAGACTATTGGTATTCACACACCCACACCCACACCCACACACACAGACAGACACACACAGACACACACACACAGACACAGACTATTGGTATTCACACACCCACACCCACACCCACACACACAGACAGACACACACAGACAGACACACACAGACAAACACAGACACAGACTATTGGTATTCACACACCCACACCCACACCCACACACACAGACAGACACACACAGACAGACACACACAGACAAACACAGACACAGACTATTGGTATTCACACACCCACACCCACACCCACAGACAGACACACACAGACTATTGGTATTCACACACCCACACCCACACCCACAGACAGACACACACAGACTATTGGTATTCACACACCCACACCCACACCCACACACACAGACAGACACACACAGACAGACACACACAGACAAACACAGACACAGACTATTGGTATTCACACACCCACACCCACACCCACACACACAGACAGACACACACAGACAGACACACACAGACAAACACAGACACAGACTATTGGTATTCACACACCCACACCCACACACACAGACAGACACACACAGACAGACACAGACACAGACTATTGGTATTCACACTAGCCCTCATTGATGCTTGTTTAATTGGCAGCCTGCTCCGTCTCCTATTTCAAGATACAGACTCATCTGCTGACAGGTCCAGAATCGCACCCTGTTCCCTTTGTAGTGTATTTATTAGGGTCACCAGTGCCCCTGTTACCAAGGCAGCAGCTACTCTTCCTGAGGTGAAAAACAGGATTAAACAAGTCCTTTACACCTCAGAAGTGAAACAACACCTCAGAACTGAAACAACACCTCAGAACTGAAACAACAGGTCAGAACTGGAACAACACCTCAGAACTGGAACAACACCTCAGAACTGGAACAACACCTCAGAACTGAAACAACACCTCAGAACTGGAACAACACCTCAGAACTGGAACAACACCTCAGAACTGAAACAACAGGTCAGAACTGGAACAACACCTCAGAACTGGAACAACAGGTCAGAACTGAAACAACACCTCAGAACTGGAACAACAGGTCAGAACTGAAACAACACCTCAGAACTGGAACAACACCTCAGAACTGAAACAACAGGTCAGAACTGGAACAACACCTCAGAACTGGAACAACACCTCAGAACTGAAACAACAGGTCAGAACTGGAACAACAGGTCAGAACTGAAACAACACCTCAGAACTGAAACAACACCTCAGAACTGAAACAACACCTCAGAACTGAAACAACAGGTCAGAACTGAAACAACACCTCAGAACTGAAACAACACCTCAGAACTGAAACAACACCTCAGAACTGAAACAACAGGTCAGAACTGAAACAACACCTCAGAACTGAAACAACACCTCAGAACTGAAACAACACCTCAGAACTGAAACAACACCTCAGAACTGAAACAACACCTCAGAACTGTGTGTGTGTGTGTGTGTGTGTGTGTGTGTGTGTGTGTGTGTGTGTGTGTGTGTGTGTGTGTGTGTGTGTGTGTGTGTGTGTGTGTGTGTGTGTGTGTGTGTGTGCGTGTGCGTGCGTGTGCGCGTGCTTCTCTCTTTCAGTGAAACCCGTAATAGATGGATGTTGTCTCTAATCCATCACATGATGGTGCTGCTGGCCATTAACTCATTATACTCACTTAGACCCACTTAAACTCATTAAAGTTAATTTAACTCATCAGACCTCAGTCTCTTTGATGTGGAGACACCCACTTCTCATTAGACATTATCTGATCTGTTTCTATTTTAATAAGGCAGGACAACTTCCGGTGAAACTGGAGGGCGCCCAATTCAAATAAATAATCATACAGATTATGGATATTAAACATTTAGGTACATACAAGTATTTTATATCGGTTACATGCTTAAATTCTTGTTATTGTAACTGCATTGTCGGTTTTACAGTAGGCTTTACAGTAGGCTTTACAGTAGGTTTTACAGTGAAAACATGCCATGTGATTGTTTGGGGACGGCGCCCCACATCAGAATATTTTTCCACCGGCACAGGTTTTATACATTCACATATAAAGATAAAATATTGACTTTTTGATGATCTTCCTCTGATTTGTCATCCAAAGGGTCCCAGCTATAACATGTAGTGTCGTTTTGTTAGATAAAATCCTTCTTTATATCCCAAAAGTCTGTTTAGTTGGCGCCATCGATTTGAGTAATCCACTCGTTCAACATGCAGAGAAAGGAATCCTAAAAAGCTTCCGCTAAACTTTAAAACAAGTCAAACTATGTTTCTATACAATCCTCAGGTACCCTAAAATGTAATTAAACTATAATATTTTATACGGAAAGAAGTATGTTCAATAGAAAAGCAAAATTAGCAGGTGCTCTTTGTCACACGCCCACAGACTGATTTCCAACTCTGACTCCCAGAACTAAAACTCAAAATTCTTCCTTGTTTGGGAAGAAACAAGCCTGAAAACCATGAACAAAGACTGTTGACATCTAGTGGAAGCCATGGTAGCAATTACATGCTTCTGGGCCTGAGTAACAGGCAGTTTACTTTGGGCATGTCAGTCAGGCGGAAATTCAGATAGATAGATAGATAGATAGATAGATAGATAGATAGATAGATAGATAGATAGATAGATAGATAGATAGATAGATAGATAGATAGATAGATAGATAGATAGTTAACAGATAGATAGAGAGTTACACAAAACAATGTACTGAGCAAATGTCAAATTGGCTTTTTACCAAATTACTGTACAACAGACCATGTATTAACCCTCCAAACACTAATTGACAACCAAACAAACCAAAACAAAGGCAAAGTCTTCTCATGCTTTGTTGATTTCAAAAAAGCCTTTTGACTCAATTTGGCATGAGGGTCTGCTATACAAACTGATGGAAAGTGGTGTTGGGGATAAAACATACGACATTATAAAATCCATGTACACAAACAACAAGTGTGCGGTTAAATTTGGCAAAAAACACACACATTTCTTCACACAGGGTCGTGGGGTGAGACAGAGATGCAGCTTAAGCCCCACCCTCTTCAATATATATATCAATTGGCGCAGGCACTAGAAAAGTCTGCAGCACCCGGCCTCACCCTACTAGAATCCGAAGTCAAATGTCTGCTGTTTGCTGATGATCTGGTGCTTCTGTCACCAACCAAGGAGGGCCTACAGCAGCACCTTATGCACAGATTCTGTCAGACCTGGGCCCTGACAGTAAATCTCAGTAAGACCAAAATAATGGTGTTCCAAAAAGTCACCAGGACCACAAATACAAATTCCATCTAGACACTGTTGCCCCAGAGCACACAAAAAGATACATACCTTGGCCTAAACATCAGCGCCACAGGTAACTTCCACAAAGCTGTGAACGATCTGAAGAAATCGATCTGAAGAAATCTTGCTTGTTTGTAGGTGACCAAATATTTATTTTCCACCATAATTTGCAAATAAATTCATAAAAAATCCTACAATGTGATTTTCTGGATTTTTTTTCTCATTTTGAAGTGTACCTATGATGAAAATTACAGGCCTCTCATCTTTTTAAGTGGGAGAAATTGCACAATTGGTGGCTGACTAAATACTTTTCTTGCCTCACTGTAACAGACAGATAGATAGAGAGAGTTAAAAGATAGATAGATAGTTAACAGATAGATAGACAGTTAACAGATAGATAGAGAGTTAACAGTAACAGCTTTGGGGATGACCAGTGCAATATACCTGCTGGAGCGCGTGCTACTTATGACCAGTGAGCTGAGATAAGGCGGGGCTTTACCTATGAAGACTTTATAGATGACCTGGAGCCAATGGGTTTGGCAACGGAAATGAAGTGAGGGGCCAGCCAGCGAGGCATACGAATTAGCAGTGGTGGGTAGTATATAGGGCTTTGGCACTGTGATGACTGCATCCAATTTGTTGAGTAGAGTGTTTTTGTATTTTTAAATGACATCGCCGAAGTCAAGGCTCGGTAGGATGGTCAGTTTTACGAAGATATGTTTGGCAGCATGAGTGAAGGAGGCTTTGTTGAGATATAGGCCCGATTCTAGATTTAATCTGGTTTGGAGATGCGAGTCTGGAAGGAGGATTTACATGTAGCCAGACACCTAGGTATTTGTGCTTGTCCACATATTCTAGGTCAGAACCCTCAGAGTAGTGATGCTAGTCGGGGCGGGTGTGGGCGCGAAGCGGTTGAAGAGCATGCACATAGTTTTACTAGCATTTAAAGCAGTTGGAGGCCACGGAAGGAGTGTTGTATGGCGTTGAAGCTCGTTTGGAGGTTTGTGTCCAAAGAAGGGCCAGAGGTATACAGAATGGTGTCGTTTGTGTAGAGGTAGATCAGAGAATCACCATACCTCATTGATGTATATGTATATTCAGAGAAAAGAGTTGGCCCGAGGAATTGAACCCTTCTGGCACCCCAATAGAAACTGTTGGACAACATGCTGTTGTTTGAGGGAGAGTGGAGAGTGCACAATATTAAACATGAAAAGTTGTTAATAAACACGTAAGGCACATTTGGGCAGTCTTGATACAACATTTTGAACAGAAATGCAATGGTTCATTGGATCAGTCTAAAACTTTGCACATACACTGATGCCATCTAGTAGCCAGAATCTAAAGTGCACCAGGGCTGTACAAATACTTTATGGAATTATGGAATAATACATTCTGGCCTTTCTCATTTCAAAGATGTTAAGTACAAAAAAATGTAATAACATTTTTCCCTCTTTGTATTATCTTTCACCATCATCTATTGTGTTATATTTTGCAACATTCTTTTTCACATTTCCTTAAACTTCAAAGTGTTTCCTTTCAAATGGTACCAAGCATATGCATATCCTTGCTTCAGGGCCTGAGCTACCGGCAGTTAGATTTTTGTATGTCATTTCAGGTGAAAATTGAAGAAAATGGGCCAATCCGTTTAAGCGTGACATTTAGATGGTCATAAAACAAGACATCAGATGTTGGTGGTGATATAATCCAATAATGGTGGGAATCATGTCAGGAAGAGGAAGGAAGACCTTCGGCCACATACATTCTATGTCATTGGCACAGATAATATTAGTTACTCAAATATAGATTATTTCAAACCTTCATCAATGATTTTGGGTCTGGGTGGCTAATTAGGGGGGGACTTTTCTCCCACTTCTCCCAGAATGACATCCTCCATATCAGCCTTTTGTTTCCTGCAGGTGACCGAACTCCAGACTCTGGGAACTTGATACCCTGGGCCGCATGGGGTGTATGTTGATTCTGGAGTTTTTGAATGAAGCCAGCATCGATGTTTGGCTGACTTCTTTTGTATTCCCCAGAGTTACACCACCTCTTATTAACCTCAGAGGTTTTCTATTAGGTTATGATTGCTTCGCTGGTCTCAGGAGCCACTTTCCAGCTTCATTTCAAGATAATTCCTGTTGTTGTCTTGCACGTAGTGTAGAAAACATTTCCTCTGCGCACCTTAATTGTCAGTATAGTAGAACTGTACTCTACCATCTCCTGACCCCCCCTCTATTGTGGACTGTACTCTACCATCTCTGACCTCCTCTAGTGTCTACCATCTCCTGACTCCCTCTAGTGTCTACCATCTCCCTGACTCCCTCTAGTGTGGGACTGTACTCTACCATCTCCAGACCCCCTCTAGTGTCTACCATCTCCCTGACCCCCTCTAGTGTCTACCATCTCTGACCTCCTCTAGTGTCTACCATCTCCTGACTCCTCTAGTGTGGGACTGTACTCTACCATCTCTGACCTCCTCTGGTGTCTACCATCTCCTGACTCCCTCTAGTGTGGGACTGTACTCTATCATCTCTGGTCTCCTCTAGTGTCTACCATCTCCTGACTCCCTCTAGTGTGGGACTGTACTCTATCATCTCCTGACCTCCTCTAGTGTCTACCATCTCCTGACTCCCTCTAGTGTCTACCATCTCTGACTCCCTCTAGTGTGGGACTGTACTCTATCATCTCCTGACCTCCTCTAGTGTCTACCATCTCCTGACTCCCTCTAGTGTCTACCATCTCCTGACTCCTCTAGTGTGGGACTGTACTCTATCATCTCCTGACCTCCTCTAGTGTCTACCATCTCCTGACTCCCTCTAGTGTGGGACTGTACTCTATCATCTCCTGACCTCCTCTAGTGTCTACCATCTCCTGACTCCCTCTAGTGTGGGACTGTACTCTATCATCTCCTGGTCTCCTCTAGTGTCTACCATCTCCTGACTCCCTCTAGTGTGGGACTGTACTCTACCATCTCCTGACCTCCTCTAGTGTCTACCATCTCCTGACTCCCTCTAGTGTCTACCATCTCCTGACTCCCTCTAGTGTGGGACTGTACTCTATCATCTCCTGGTCTCCTCTAGTGTCTACCATCTCCTGACTCCCTCTAGTGTGGGACTGTACTCTATCATCTCCTGGTCTCCTCTAGTGTCTACCATCTCCTGACTCCCTCTAGTGTGGGACTGTACTCTATCATCTCCTGACCTCCTCTAGTGTCTACCATCTCCTGACTCCCTCTAGTGTGGGACTGTACTCTATCATCTCCTGGTCTCCTCTAGTGTCTACCATCTCCTGACTCCCTCTAGTGTGGGACTGTACTCTACCATCTCCTGACCTCCTCTAGTGTCTACCATCTCCTGACTCCCTCTAGTGTCTACCATCTCCTGACTCCCTCTAGTGTGGGACTGTACTCTATCATCTCCTGGTCTCCTCTAGTGTCTACCATCTCCTGACACCCTCTAGTGTGGGACTGTACTCTACCATCTCCAGACCCCCTCTAGTGTCTACCATCTCCTGACTCGAGGGAGTCAGGAGATATATATAACACTAGGATATATTATATATCTTCTCGTGTTGTTTAATAGTATATATATATATATATATATATATATATATATATATATATATTATATATCTCCTAGTGTTGTTTAATAGTAATATATATATTATATCTCTCCTAGTGTTGTTTAATAGTAATATATATATATACATATTATATATCTCCTAGTGTTGTTTAATAGTAATATATATATACATATTATATATCTCCTAGTGTTGTTTAATGGTAATATATATATATATATATATATTATATCTCTCCTAGTGTGTTTAATAGTAATATATATATATATATATATATATTATATATATTCTAGTGTTGTTTAATAGTAATATATATATATATTATATATCTCATAGTGTTGTTTAATAGTAATATATATATATTATTTATCTCTAGTGTTGTTTAATAGTAATATGTATATTAAGCATGTAGAGGGGTACATGGGCGTCGTCCGATTTATTTTTGTATTTTTTGTATTTTACCTGCTTTCTCCCCAATTGTCATGGCTGCAACCCAACGGGCTCGAGAGGCGAAGGTCAAGTCACGTGTCCTCCGAAACACACCAACACCATGAGGAAACACTGATTAACTGACGACCGACTGACGATCAGCTTGCAGGACTGGCCCGCCACAAGGAGTCGCTAGAGCGGCGATGAGCCAGTAAAAACCAAACACTCCCCAAACCCGGATGACGCTAGGCCGGTTGTGACACAGCCCGGAACGAACACGGGTCTGCAGTGACGCACCTAACAATGCGAGTTGTTTTGATGTCGAGCGTGTTGTGTAGAGCGTGTTGTGTAGAGCGTGTTGTGTAGAGCGCGTTGTGTAGAGCGTGTTGTGTAGAGCGCGTGTGGGAGCGTGTTGAGCATAGGCGCGTTGGAGAGACGTGTTGTGTAGAGCGCGTTGTGCAGAGCGTGTGTGTAGAGTGCGTTGTGTAGAGCGTGTTGTGTAGAGCGTGTTGTGTAGAGCGTGTTGTGTAGAGCGCGAAGTAGTCGAGCGTGTTGTGTAGAGCGTGTTGTGTAGAGCGTGTTGTGTAGAGCGTCATTGTGTCGACGTGTTGTGTAGGAGCGTGTTGCAGAGCGTGTTGTGTAGGCGTGTTGTGTAGAGCGTGTTGTGTAGAGCGCGTTGTGTCGAGCGTGTTGTGTAGAGCGGTTGTGTAGAGCGCGCAGAGCCGTGTTGTGTAGAGCGTGTTTGTGAGCGCGTTGTGTCGAGAGTGTTGCCAGGTAGAGCGTGTTGTGTAGAGCGCGTTGTGTCGAGCGTGTTGGTAGGGCGTGTTGTGTAGAGCGTGTTGTGTAGAGCGTGTTGTGTCGAGCGTGTTGTGTAGAGCGCACAGACGCGGCGTGTCGAGCGTGTTGTGTAGAGCGCCACTCCAGCTTCCTAGAATGAGGTGCTCAATCAGCACATCTTCAGTCAGCAGATACAGTACTTTCCTCTCCTTCTCAGAAACACATTCAAACGCACACACACACACACCTCACATGCACACACACACACCTCAAACCTCACACACACACACCTCACATGCACACACACACCTCAAACCTCACACACACATCTCACATGCACACACACACCTCAAACCTCACACACACACACCTCACATGCACACACACACATCTCAAACCTCACACACACACACACACCTCACATGCACACACACACCTCAAACCTCACACACACACCTCACATGCACACACACACCTCAAACCTCACACACACACCTCACATGCACACACACACCTCAAACCTCACACACACACACCTCACATGCACACACACACATCTCAAACCTCACACACACACACACCTCACATGCACACACACACCTCAAACCTCACACACACACCTCACATGCACACACACACCTCAAACCTCACACACACACCTCACATGCACACACACACCTCAAACCTCACACACACACCTCACATGCACACACACACCTCAAACCTCACACACACACCTCACATGCACACACACACCTCAAACCTCACACACACACCTCACATGCACACACACACCTCAAACCTCACACACACACCTCACATGCACACACACACCTCAAACCTCACACACACACCTCACATGCACACACACACCTCAAACCTCACACACACACCTCACATGCACACACACACCTCAAACCTCACACACACACCTCACATGCACACACACACCTCAAACCTCACACACACACCTCACATGCACACACACACCTCAAACCTCACACACACACCTCACATGCACACACACACCTCAAACCTCACACACACACCTCACATGCACACACACACCTCAAACCTCACACACACACCTCACATGCACACACACACCTCAAACCTCACACACACACCTCACATGCACACACACACCTCAAACCTCACACACACACCTCACATGCACACACACACCTCAAACCTCACACACACACCTCACATGCTCACACACACCTCAAACCTCACACACACACCTCACATGCACACACACACCTCAAACCTCACACACACACCTCACATGCACACACACACCTCAAACCTCACACACACACCTCACATGCACACACACCTCAAACCTCACACACACACCTCACATGCACACACACACCTCAAACCTCACACACACACCTCACATGCACACACACACCTCAAACCTCACACACACACCTCACATGCACACACACACCTCAAACCTCACACACACACACCTCACATGCACACACACACATCTCAAACCTCACACACACACACACCTCACATGCACACACACACCTCAAACCTCACACACACACCTCACATGCACACACACACCTCAAACCTCACACACACACCTCAAACCTCACACACACACCTCAAACCTCACACACACACCTCACATGCACACACACACCTCAAACCTCACACACACACTCCTACATGCACACACACACACCTCAAACCTCACACACACACCACATGCACACACACACCCCTAAACTCACACACACACCTCACATGTACACACATGTACCAAACCTCACACACACACCTCATACATGCACACACACACCCCAAACCCTACACACACACCCCTACATGCACACACACACCTCAAACCTCGCACACACCTCACATGCACACACACACCTCAAACCTCACACACACACCTCACATGCACACACACCTCAAACCTCACACACACACCTCACATGCACACACACACCTCAAACCTCACACACACACCTCAAACCCCGCTACAATACACCTGCATGCACACACACACCGCTTCAAACCTCAAGCACACACACCTCACATGCACACACACACACCTCAACCTCACACACACACCCAAAGTCAGTGTGGATATTATCCCCCCTTCCAGATGGTGTGTGACGGTAAATGTGCTCTTGTTTCTCTACTCCCGTCCCACTTGAGACTCAAATAATAAGCACAAAGATTTTACAAATCTGTACTGGCACCAAAAAATGAAATGAACGAGTTCTGCCATGCGGGGACAATAAGCAGGATGGGTACGGTGGTGACTTCATCATCATAGAGCAGGTACAAGAGATGAAGGGAGGGCGGGAGATAGCAGAGATAGGGGGAGGGGGAGGTAGGGACGTAGCAGAGATAGGGGGAGGGGGAGGTAGGGACAGTAGCAGAGATAGGGGGGAGGGGGAGGTAGGGACGTAGCAGAGATAGGGGGAGGGGGAGGTAGCAGAGATAGGGGGAGGGGGAGGGCGGGAGATAGCAGAGATAGGGGGAGGGGGAGGTAGGGACGTAGCAGAGATAGGGGGAGGGGGAGGTAGGGACGTAGCAGAGATAGGGGGAGGGGGAGGTAGCAGAGATAGGGGGAGGGGGAGGGCGGGAGATAGCAGAGATAGGGGGAGGTAGCAGAAATAGGGAGGGCGGGAGATAGCAGAGATAGGGAGGGAGGAGGGAGGTAGGGAGGGGGAGGGGGGAGGGAGATAGCAGAGATAGGGAAGGAGGAGGGAGGTAGGGAGGGGAGGGGGAGGGAGATAGCAGAGATAGGGAGGGAGGAGGGAGGTAGGGAGGGGGAGGGGGAGGGAGATAGCAGAGATAGGGAGGGAGGAGGGAGGTAGGGAGGGGGAGGGGAGGGGGAGGGAGATAGCAGAGATAGGGAGGGGGAAGGAGGTAGGGAGATAGCAGAGATAGGGAGGGAGGAGGGAGGTAGGGGGAGATAGCAGAGATAGGGAGGGGGAGGGGGGAGGGAGATAGCAGAGATAGGGAGGGGGAGGGAGGGAGATAGCAGAGATAGGGAGGGGAGAGAGGTAGGGAGATCGCAGAGATAGGGGAGGAAGGGAGGTAGCAGAGATAGGGAGGGGGAGAGAGGTAGGGAGATAGCAGAGATAGGGAGGGGGAGAGAGGTAGGGAGATAGCAGAGATAGGGAGGGGGAGGGAGGGAGATAGCAGAGATAGGGAGGGAGGGAGATAGCAGAGATAGGGAGGGGGAGAGAGGTAGGGAGATAGCAGAGATAGGGAGGGGGAAGGAGGTAGGGACATAGCAGAGATAGGGAGGGGGAAGGAGGTAGGGAGATAGCAGAGATAGGGAGGGGAGGGAGATAGCAGAGATAGGGAGGGGGAGGGAGGGAGGGAGATAGCAGAGATAGGGGGGAGGAAGGGAGGTAGCAGAAATAGGGAGGGGGGAGGTAAAGAGGGAAAAGAAATAGGGAGTGAGGGAAGGAGGGAGGGAGGGAGACTTCTGTATTAGCATGCTAATGTAATTCTTAGGAGGCCGGAGCTCAGACACACACAGAGAAAAGGGATGTAACCTTGCTGTGACTTTAAAGGAATGTTAAGACAACGTGAGCCCACCTGCTGTGGCTTCACGTAGTGGCCCCATCTTCCTAAGATGTGAGTGAGTGAGTGAGTGAGTGAGTGAGTGAGTGAGTGAGTGAGTGAGTGAGTGAGTGAGTGAGTGAGTGAGTGAGTGAGTGAGTGAGTGAGTGAGTGAGTGAGTGAGTGAGTGAGTGAGTGAGTGAGTGAGTGAGTGAGTGAGTGAGTTTATACTGATATACTGGTGGTGTTGGTCTGATAGTGTTGATGGTGTTGGTCTGATGGTGTTGATGGTGTTGGTCTGATAGTGTTGATGGTGTTGGTCTGATGGTGTTGATGGTGTTGGTCTGATGGTGTTGGTCTGATGGTGTTGGTCTGATGGTGTTGGTCTGATGGTGTTGATGGTGTTGGTCTGATGGTGTTGATAGTGCTGGTCTGATAGTGTTGGTCTGATGGTGTTGGTCTGATGGTGTTGGTCTGATGGTGTTGGTCTGATGGTGTTGGTCTGATGGTGTTGGTCTGATAGTGTTGGTCTGATAGTGTTGGTCTGATGGTGTTGGTCTGATAGTGTTGGTCTGATGGTGTTGGTCTGATGGTGTTGATGGTGTTGGTCTGATAGTGTTGGTCTGATAGTGTTGGTCTGATGGTGTTGGTCTGATGGTGTTGATGGTGTTGGTCTGATAGTGTTGGTCTGATGGTGTTGGTCTGATGGTGTTGATAGTGTTGGTCTGATAGTGTTGGTCTGATAGTGTTGGTCTGATGGTGTTGATAGTGTTGGTCTGATGGTGTTGATAGTGTTGGTCTGATAGTGTTGGTCTGATGGTGTTGGTCTGATGGTGTTGGTCTGATGGTGTTGGTCTGATAGTGTTGGTCTGATAGTGTTGGTCTGATGGTGTTGGTCTGATAGTGTTGGTCTGATGGTGTTGGTCTGATGGTGTTGGTCTGATAGTGTTGGTCTGATAGTGTTGGTCTGATGGTGTTGGTCTGATAGTGTTGGTCTGATAGTGTTGGTCTGATAGTGTTGGTCTGATGGTGTTGATGGTGTTGGTCTGATAGTGTTGGTCTGATGGTGTTGATGGTGTTGGTCTGATAGTGTTGGTCTGATGGTGTTGGTCTGATGGTGTTGATGGTGTTGGTCTGATAGTGTTGGTCTGATGGTGTTGATGGTGTTGGTCTGATAGTGTTGGTCTGATAGTGTTGGTCTGATGGTGTTGGTCTGATAGTGTTGGTCTGATGGTGTTGGTCTGATGGTGTTGATGGTGTTGGTCTGATAGTGTTGGTCTGATAGTGTTGGTCTGATGGTGTTGGTCTGATGGTGTTGGTCTGATAGTGTTGGTCTGATAGTGTTGGTCTGATAGTGTTGGTCTGATGGTGTTGGTCTGATGGTGTTGGTCTGATGGTGTTGGTCTGATAGTGTTGGTCTGATAGTGTTGGTCTGATAGTGTTGGTCTGATGGTGTTGATGGTGTTGGTCTGATAGTGTTGATGGTGTTGGTCTGATGGTGTTGGTCTGATGGTGTTGATAGTGTTGGTCTGATGGTGTTGGTCTGATGGTGTTGATAGTGTTGGTCTGATAGTGTTGGTCTGATGGTGTTGGTCTGATGGTGTTGATGGTGTTGGTCTGATGGTGTTGATGGTGTTGGTCTGATAGTGTTG
>NW_025751248.1:0-15969 GCF_021184085.1 Oncorhynchus gorbuscha
AAACATGGTGGTGGAACAGAGAGTGGAGCTGAGGAACATGGTGGTGGAACAGAGAGTGGAGCTGAGGAACATGGTGGTGGAACAGAGAGTGGAGCTGGGGAACAGGGGAGCTGAGGAACATGGTGGTGGAACAGAGAGTGGAGCTGAGGAACATGGTGGTGGAACAGAGAGTGGAGCTTGAGGAACGATGGTGGTGGAACAGAGAGTGGAGCTGAGGAACATGGTGGTGGAACAGAGAGTGGAGCTGAGGAACATGGTGGTGGAACAGAGAGTGAAGCTGAGAAACATGGTGGTGGAACAGAGAGTGGAGCTGAGGAACATGGTGGTGGAACAGAGAGTGGAGCTGAGGAACATGGTGGTGGAGCTGAGGAACATGGTGGTGGAACAGAGATGGAGCTGAGGAACATGGTGGTGGAACAGAGAGTGGAGCTGAGGAACATGGTGGTGGAACAGAGAGTGGAGCTGAGGAACATGGTGGTGGAACAGAGAGTGGAGCTGAGGAACATGGTGGGGGACCTGAGGAACATGGTGGTGGAACAGAGTGGAGCTGAGGAACATGGTGGTGGAACAGAGAGTGGAGCTGAGGAACATGGTGGTGGAACAGAGTGGAGCTGAGGAACATGGTGGTGGAACAGAGAGTGGAGCTGAGGAACATGGTGGTGGAACAGAGAGTGGAGCTGAGGAACATGGTGGTGGAACAGAGAGTGGAGCTGAGGAACATGGTGGTGGAACAGAGAGTGGAGCTGAGGAACATGGTGGTGGAACAGAGAATGGAGCTGAGGAACATGGTGGTGGAACAGAGAGTGGAGCTGAGGAACATGGTGGTGGAACAGAGAGTGGAGCTGAGGAACATGGTGGGGGACCTGAGGAACATGGTGGTGGAACAGAGAGTGGAGCTGAGGAACATGGTGGTGGAACAGAGAGTGGAGCTGAGGAACATGGTGGTGGAACAGAGAGTGGAGCTGAGGAACATGGTGGTGGAACAGAGAGTGGAGCTGAGGAACATGGTGGTGGAACAGAGAGTGAAGCTGAGAAACATGGTGGTGGAACAGAGAGTGGAGCTGAGGAACATGGTGGTGGAACAGAGAGTGGAGCTGAGGAACATGGTGGTGGAGCTGAGGAACATGGTGGTGGAACAGAGAGTGGAGCTGAGGAACATGGTGGTGGAACAGAGAGTGGAGCTGAGGAACATGGTGGTGGAACAGAGAGTGGAGCTGAGGAACATGGTGGTGGAACAGAGAGTGGAGCTGAGGAACATGGTGGTGGAACAGAGTGGAGCTGAGGAACATGGTGGTGGAACAGAGAGTGGAGCTGAGGAACATGGTGGTGGAACAGAGAGTGGAGCTGAGGAACATGGTGGTGGAACAGAGAGTGGAGCTGAGGAACATGGTGGTGGAACAGAGAGTGGAGCTGAGGAACATGGTGGTGGAACAGAGAGTGGAGCTGAGGAACATGGTGGGGGACCTGAGGAACATGGTGGTGGAACAGGAGTGGAGCTGGTATGGTGGTGGAACAGAGTGGAGCTGAGGAACATGGTAGAGGTGGAACAGAGAGTGGAAACTGAGGGCTGTGGTGGTGGAACAAGAAGTGGAGCTGAGGAACATGGTGGTGGAACAGAGGTGGAGCTGAGGAACATGGTGGTGGAACAGAGTGTGGACTGAGAACATGGTGGGGAACAGAGAGTGAAGCTGAGGAACATGGTGGTGGAACAGAGAGTGGGCTGAGGAACATGGTGGTGGAGACAGAAGAGTGGAGGCTGAGGAACATGAGTGTGGAACAGAGAGTGGAGCTGAGGAACATGGTGGTGGAACAGAGAGTGGAGCTTAAGGAACATGGTGGTGGAACAGAGAGTGGAGCTGAGGAACATGGTGGTGGAACAGAGAGTGGAGCTGAGGAACATGGTGGTGGAGACAGAGTGGGCTGAGGGCATGGTGGTGGGCAGAGTGTGGAGCTGAGGAGCGTGAAATTGGAGCTGAGAACATGGTGGTGGAGACGGAGTGGAGCTGAGGAACATGGTGGTGGAACAGAGAGTGGAGCTGAGGAACATGGTGGTGGAACAGAGAGTGGAGCTGAGTATCACTAAGACTGAACTGCAGTTCTACAAGAACAAGGTGGAGGAATTGGAGAGACAGAACACAGGTAAAGTAAGACAGCTGTATCTAATGTGATTACTGTAATCAGCAGAGTAGTGGTGTGTTGAATTCAACAGTTTCTTTGTGTGATATTGTAGAATTTCAGGCCAGAGTGAGAGCCAGGTAGAAGAGACAGAGAATGCAGGTAATGTAGAGATTTAAATAATACAGTATGTAAAGAGGATGTTATATATTTGGTCCAAATCAGACAAGGAACAGGTTCCCAAAATGGTTCCTATATTAGTAATTTCAGCCCAAGCGGCTACAGGTAGCCGACTGCTTGTTTACACACTAATCTACATGTATAAACACACATGTCCAATGAGACCAGATACAGACAGAGTCCAACATCACTAACAGGCTGCTCCAGTGTCTGGTGGCTTTGAGAGACTGATAGTGTTGATCTGTTATTCCTCTGATGCAGGTGTCTTCAGTGCTCCAGTGTCTGGTGGCTTTGAGAGACTGACCGTGTTGATCTGTTATTCCTCTGATGCAGGTGTCTTCAGTGCTCCAGTGTCTGGTGGCTTTGAGAGACTGACCGTGTTGATCTGTTATTCCTCTGATGCAGGTGTCTTCAGTGCTCCAGTGTCTGGTGGCTTTGAGAGACTGACCGTGTTGATCTGTTATTCCTCTGATGCAGGTGTCTTCAGTGCTCCAGTGTCTGGTGGCTTTGAGAGACTGACCGTGTTGATCTGTTATTCCTCTGATGCAGGTGTCTTCAGTGCTCCAGTGTCTGGTGGCTTTGAGAGACTGACCGTGTTGATCTGTTATTCCTCTGATGCAGGTGTCTTCAGTGCTCCAGTGTCTGGTGGCTTTGAGAGACTGACCGTGTTGATCTGTTATTCCTCTGATGCAGGTGTCTTCAGTGCTCCAGTGTCTGGTGGCTTTGAGAGACCGACCGTGTTGATCTGTTATTCCTCTGATGCAGGTGTCTTCAGTGCTCCAGTGTCTGGTGGCTTTGAGAGACCGACCGTGTTGATCTGTTATTCCTCTGATGCAGGTGTCTTCAGTGCTCTAGTGTCTGGTGGCTTTGAGAGACCGACCGTGTTGATCTGTTATTCCTCTGATGCAGGTGTCTTCAGTGCTCCAGTGAGAGGAGTACATGGACTTTGGTTTGTTCAGGAATGACCAGGGTGTAATGTGGAATGGACAGTACAATAGTCACGGAAGGTGACAGTATCTCTCCAATTCTGGGACTCTTGAACTGGAGGAGGGGGACTTGGTCTACATGCGTCTCCCATCAGGTTAAAGGATCTATGATGATTCTAATAAACAGCTCAGTGACTTCCTGCTCTTTCCTATGTGAGATGAACACCACAAAAGCTGTAATAAAAAGTCCAATCTGTTATGACATTCCATGAAACATTATGGCGCTAAATTAAAATGACTTAACGTCTTCTGTTGTGTTAAGCGTTTGGCTTTATTTACTATGATATAGATAATGTTATTCAGCTCGTAGTTTGGCTGTATTTACTATGATATAGATGAATGTTATTCAGCTCAGTAGTTTGGCTGTATTTACTATGATATAGATGAATGTTATTCAGCTCGTAGTTTGTGTTTACCATGATATAGATGAATGTTCAGCTCGTAGTTTGGACTACGGAAGGCAGGGGACAGCGTTGGGGTTAAAGTGGTAATATATTTATTGTATGTAACTACAGACTGAATTAAATAACAGTCCAGATCAACAGTCAGTTTAACTGATCATTTCAAGCAGAAATTGATCAGTACGATGCTAAAGTGAATGTTTAGAAGTGAAATCACATCTTCTCATTCTTTCTCTCTTAATGACAACACTAGCAGCCCATTTAGCCTAGTAAAGCTATACTGCTATATTGATCTGTTACACCTATCCATCTACACCGACATACAGGCTGGTCAGTATCACCAAACACAGACAGCAAACTTTAAAGGTACAATCCTGAGTTTGTGTCAGCCCAACAACACCCCACCCACTTGGTTTGGTGTAAAGCTTAGAATCGTCTAGTCCTGCTTGGTAACATTATTCCTAAATATGTTTCAGAAGTTGCACTACATGGCAGTTTGGAACTCAGTAGTGAGTGTTGAAACTGAGGGCAGACACTTTTTACGCGCTACACCCTTCAGCACTCTGCAGTCCCGTTCTGTGGCTTGTGTGGCCTGCCACTTTGTGGCTGAGCTGTTGTTGCTGCTCTAGACGTTTCCACTTCACAATAACATCACTTACAGTTGACCGGGGCGGCTCTGGCAGGGCAGAAGTTTGACAAACTGACTTGTTGGAAAAGGTAGCATCCTATTGGTGCACGTTGAAAGCAGTTCTTTGTGTAGGTGAAGAATATAAATGAATGAGTAATGTGTACATGTTTAAGTTCCTCCTGGTATATCAGGAGAGTTAACTTCCTTGTAATTGCTTGAATAATCTTAACTTGAAAATGAGCTCTGCCTGATCCTTGGAAGAAGTTTTTCTTCAACAGCATACACAGAGGACAGGTGTAAGAAAAGCACTATGCCAGAGTGCCGGGGTTATGGAGGTGACAGGGTGTCAGGAAACTAAATATGCCCCTCGTACACTCTCACACACATCTACACTCACACACACTCCACATCTTGATTCTGGTCTCAGGACTTTCCCTAAAGTGTGACCAAAAGGTATTATAGTGTCTGTCTCAACCGTCTTTCTCTCAATCTCCTGTATCCTTCTCATATCTCTCCTTCCCTATCTACTTTTCTCATATCTGTCTGTCTCTTTGCTTCTCTGTTCGTCTTCATGGGTTCATCTAATCCTGTCTTTCTCATCTTGTTTCATTAGTGTACTCCTCTTATTTTGTCTCTTTGTCACTCTATTTTTCTTTTTTGCTGTTTTCTCTTCCCTCTTGACTTTTTGTCTGTTCTGTCTTCTCTGCCTGCTTTTGCTCTGTCATTAGTTTCTGTCTTCTCTCTTCAGTCGTCTTTCCTTATCCTGTTTCACTGTCTGTGGACTTTATCCCTTCTTTCTTAGTATGTCTTCTTTACCTACACTGTATCTTCCTCTCCCTCTTTCCCCTTAACTCCTTAATTCCCTCTCTCTGTTCTGAGTTATGGGGAAGACAGACTCTTTGTACTCTGTGTATAAGAGCTTCCTGGACTGTCTCTGCCTCTCTGTGAGTAACCATCTGCATCTTCCCTCCTCTTCCTCCTCGTCTGCTTCTCTCTTCCATCGTCTCCTTTCCTTCTCTCTCCCCATCCCCTCCTTTCCTCTGCTATGCACTGTTCATATGTTCACTGCCTTTTTCTTAATGTTTGAATTCATTTAGTTGTGTTTTGTGAAGTTTGTTACAGCTGAGTTTTATTCCTGGCAACCCTTCACTCTCTACCTGTTTTCTGCCTCTCTACCACAACTCATAGAGAGAGAGAGTCTGTGTGTGTGTGTTCATTCAGTCTGTAAGTCACCCTCTAAGTCAGAGAAAGTTGCCTGCTCAGCACTCTCTCTTTCTCTCTCGCTCCCTCTTTCTCTTAGCTTTCTTGCTCCCTCTTTCTCTCAGCACTCTTTCTCTCTCGCTCCCTCTTTCTCTCAGCTCTCTCTTTCTCTCTCGCTCCCTCTTTCTCTCAGCACTCTGTTTCTCTCTGGCTCCCTCTTTCTCTCAGCACTCTCTTTCTCGCTCTCTCTTTCTCTCTCGCTCCCTCTTTCTCTCAGCACTCTCTCTCTTTCTCTCTGGCTCTCTTTCTCGCTCTCTCTTTCTCTCAGCACTCTCTTTCTCTCTCACTCCCTCTTTCTCTCAGCACTCTTTCTCTCTCGCTCCGTCTTTCTCTCAGCACTCTCTCTTTCTCTCTTGCTCCCTCTTTCTCTCAGCTCTCTCTCTTTCTCTCAGCATTTTCTCTCAGCTCTCTCTCGCTCTCTCTTTCTCTCGGCACTCTCTCTGTTTCTCTCTGGCTCCCTCTTTCTCTCAGCACGCTCTCTTTCTCGCTCTCTCTTTCTCTCATCACGCTCTCTCTCTCGCTCCCTCTTTCTCTCAGCACTCTCTCTCTTTCTCTCTGGCTCTCTCTTTCTCGCTCTCTCTTTCTCTCAGCACTCTCTTTCTCTCTAACTCCCTCTTTCTCTCAGCACTCTCTCTCTCGCTCCCTCTTTCCCTCAGCACTCTCTCTCGCTCAGTCTTTCTCTCAGCACTCTCTCTTTCTCTCTTGCTCCCTCTTTCTCTCAGCTCTCTCTTTCTCTCAGCACTCTCTCTCTTTCTCTCTGGCTCTCTCTTTCTCTCAGCTCTCTTTCTCTCTGGCTCCCTCTTTCTCTCAGCTCTCTCTTTCTCTCTGGCTCCCTCTTTCTCTCAGCACTCTCTCTCTTTCTCGCTCTCTCTTTCTCTCAGCACTCTCTCGTTCTCTCTGGCTCCCTCTTTCTCTCGGCACTCTCTTCTCGCTCTCTTTCTCTCATCACTCTCTTTCTCTCTCGCTCCCTCTTTCTCTCAGCACTCTTTCTCGCTCTCTCTTTCTCTCAGCACTCTCTCTCTTTCTCTCTGGCACTCTCTCTCTTTCTCGCTCTCTTTCTCTCAGCACTCTCTTTCTCTCTCGCTCCCTCTTTCTCTCAGCACACTCTCTTTCTCTCTGGTTCTCTCAGCACTCTCTCTCGCTCTCTCTTTCTCTCAGCACTCTCTCTCATTCTCTCAGCACTCTCTCTCTTTCTCTCTGGCTCTCTTTCTCGCTCTCTCTTTCTCTCATCACTCTCTTTCTCTCTCGCTCCCTCTTTCTCTCAGCACTCTCTTTCTCTCTCTGGCTCTCTCAGCACTCTCTTTCTCTCTGGCTCCTCTTTCTCTCAGCACTCTTTCTCGCTATCTCTTTCTCTCAGCACTCTCTCTTTCTCTCTGGCTCTCTCAGCACTCTCTTTCTTTCTCTCAGCACACTCTCTTTCTCTCTGGCTCTCTCAGCACTCTCTCTCGCTCTCTCTTTCTCTCAGCACTCTCTCTCATTCTCTCAGCACTCTCTCTCTTTCTCTCTGGCTCTCTTTCTCGCTCTCTCTTTCTCTCATCACTCTCTTTCTCTCTCGCTCCCTCTTTCTCTCAGCACTCTCTTTCTCTCTGGCTCTCTCAGCACTCTCTTTCTCTCTCGCTCCCTCTTTCTCTCAGCACTCTTTCTCGCTATCTCTTTCTCTCAGCACTCTCTCTTTCTCTCTGGCTCTCTCATCACTCTCTCTCTTTCTCTCAGCACTCTCTCTTTCTCTCACTCTCTCTTTCTCTCTGGCTCTCTCAGCACTCTCTCTCTTTCTCTCAGCACTCTCTCTTTCTCTCAGCACTCTCTCTTTCTCTCAGCACTCTCTCTTTCTCTCAGCACTCTCTCTTTCTCTCAGCACTCTCTTTCTCTCAGCACTCTCTCTTTCTCTCAGCACTCTCTTTCTCTCAGCACTCTCTTTCTTTCTCTCAGCACACTCTCTTTCTCTCTGGCTCTCTCAGCACTCTCTTTCTCTCTCGCTCCCTCTTTCTCTCAGCACTCTTTCTCGCTATCTCTTTCTCTCAGCACTCTCTCTTTCTCTCTGGCTCTCTCAGCACTCTCTTTCTTTCTCTCAGCACACTCTCTTTCTCTCTGGCTCTCTCAGCACTCTCTTTCTCTCAGCACTCTCTCTTTCTCTCAGCACTCTCTCTTTCTCTCAGCACTCTCTCTTTCTCTCAGCACTCTCTCTTTCTCTCAGCACTCTCTCTTTCTCTCAGCACTCTCTCTTTCTCTCAGCACTCTCTCTTTCTCTCAGCACTCTCTCTTTCTCTCAGCACTCTCTTTCTCTCAGCACTCTCTTTCTCTCAGCACACTCTCTCTTTCTCGCTCTCTCTTTCTCTCAGCACTCTCTTTCTCTCTCGCTCCCTCTTTCTCTCAGCACTCTCTCTCTTTCTCTCAGCACTCTCTCTTTCTCTCTGGCTCTCTTTCTTTCAGCACTCTTTCTCTCAGCACTCTCTCTCTTTCTCTCTCGCTCCCTCTTTCTCCTTGTGATGTTCTGATATTAATAACAGTCTTAGAATGTAGATGGAAATAGTCACAGAGCTGCCCCATGTAGGCCAGCCAGTCACATGACATTTCTCATTTAGGCCCGTTATACCAGGACAGGACAGGGAGAGGGTTTAGGGCTCCACTCTACTGTATGTACAGATAACATAGTCTACTACTGACAGTCCACTAGTGCATACTCTGTTTAAGTGCAGTTCCAAGTCCCAAGTCATTACATTCATCAGGAATGGACTGTTTTCTTAAAGAGTTAGGAGGAGCCTGTGGAATTGGATAACATCATCGGGGGCTTGCAACTCTAGTCCTCAGCTTACAAGCATTTTAGATTATTAAGCAGCTGTTATGTCAGCTGTGTGTGTGTGTGTGTGTTATTGAGAGGCTCAGTCCAACTATGCTGACGACTTTTGCCCTGTTGTCCCCTCCTCTAAACCCCTGACCTCTGACCCCTAGCGGAGCAGCAGTGAGGGGCCAGGGACGAACGAGAGGCCCCTGATGATGGTCACCTGGCCTACCAGAATGGAGACATTCTACAAGAGAGATGTAGGATATGTTTACATCTACTAGTCCCTCCCACTATCCTCTAGTCTTCACACATTGAAAAGACAGGATAGGTGAATGTTTTCGAGCCCTCTCATAAAGAGACTCCTCTACTTCCCAGTCTTTAATGGAATCCCCATGCCTCCATCTCTTCATCTTCCCCATCAGATGAGGTTATCAGTCTGTTGGGAGAGGGCACCTTTGGGAAGGTGGTGACGTGTGTGGACCGGCACAGGTATGAGAGGCATTTATAAGATACACATGCACACTCGTAGAGCATCAGGTGGAGCGTGTGCTGGTTGTTAGCTAGCTGTTCTCTCTGTCTCTCTCTCAGGGCTGGGGCACGTGTAGCTCTGAAGATCATTAAGAACATGGAGAAGTACAGACAAGCTGCTAAACTGGAGATCAATGTCCTGGAGAAAATCAACGAGAAAGACCCACACAACAAACAGTACGGAGTCTGATGGGCCAGTAGAAAGTTTGAGAAGTTGTTTCCCTCACCTTCTGTGGCTTTCTCTTTACTTCTCTCCCCCCTCCTCCCCTCCTCCTCTCGCTCTCAGTCAATGTGTTCAGATGCTGGACTGGTTTGACTACCATGGTCATGTGTGTATCTCCATGGAGCTGCTAGCCCTCAGCACTTTTGACTTCCTGAAGGAGAACAACTTCCTGCCGTACTGTATGGATCACATCCGCCAGATGGCCTACCAGATCTGCCTCGCTGTCAACTGTGAGTGTGTCACACACATATCTGTATGCCCATGTGCATGCTGCTAGCTCTCCAGAACCAGGGTTGGTGGTGACTACTTCCATAGACTATGACATTACTTACCAGGGATTGTTTTGTGTCTGGTATTGGATGAAGCTCAGTCTACAAGCCTAAAACTCAACTCTGGGCCTCAAAGCCAGTTTCACTGCTTTTTTCATTGTTCCCCTCTAATCAGGGACTGATTTAGACCAATTAAGTATCAGGTAGAACAGAAAAGCAGCAGGCTCCGGACCTCGTAGGGTCAGAGTTGAATAGCGCTGGTCTACTACATACTGTAGAGGAACTATGGGCAGCAAGTGCAACGCTGGGCAGTTTCACCTTGGCTGTCCAGGCATTATCATGATGGATGCATGGTTTATCTGTTTCCCTCTGCAGTTCTCCATATCAACAAGCTGACCCACACTGACCTCAAACCTGAGAACATCCTGTTTGTCAACTCTGACTACACCATCACTTACAACGCTGAGAAGGTGAGAGGGAGGGGGAGGGCTTTATCCTTCCTTCATCACTCTCTTCTTTACCTACGCTGTATCTGGGGGTTTCTCCTTTGGGCAAAAGACCGTCCTCTGTCCTCTCTCCTCTGTCCTCTCATCTGTGACCCGGAAACCGATGAGTGGTGAGGAGTGTGTCAAGTAATTAGTAGGCAAAGAAGAGTGTCGTCCCCTCCTCGATAGCCACTTTTCATTGAGGACACTCGTGTCTACAGTATCCTACTGCAGAAGAGTTTTGACTTCTGCCACACCCCATTGGAAATATACCACACCCCATTTGAAATATACCACACCCCATTTGAAATATACCACACCCCATTTGAAATATACCACACCCCATTTGAAATATACCACACCCCATTTGAAATATACCACACCCCATTTGAATCAGGTTTGGTTTTGTCAGAGGAGAAAACACACTTTAAAAACAATATGCTACGTATTGTTTTAACCATAAACTGTTTTGCATCTTCATTCGTTTTGATCACTTAAACATTTATTTTGGGATCCACCCCTGAAAACGTCATTTGCCTGATGAGTGGAGAAGGACCGTCTCATTTCAACCCCGGTCACTCTCCTTGCCAATCCTCCGAGATGAACTTTTACCTTTTTCAGAATGAGGCGATAGAGGACGGAGGATAGAGGGCGGAGGATAGAGGGCGGAGGATAGAGGGCGGAGGATAGAGGACGAGGGAGAGAGGGCGGAGGATAGAGGACGAGGGATAGAGGGCGGAGGATAGAGGGCGGAGGATAGAGGGCGAGGGAGAGAGGGCGGGGGAGAGAGGACGAGGGAGAGAGGGCGGAGGAGAGAGGGCGGAGGAGAGTGGGCGGGGGATAGAGGGCGGGGGATAGAGGGCGGGGGAGAGAGGGCGGAGGAGTGAGGGAGGAGGAGTGAGGGAGGAGGAGAGGGGAGGGCAGAGGAGGAAGAGAGGGGCGGGGGAGGAGGGAGGAGGGGCGGGGGATAGAGGAGGAGGGCGGAGGAGAGAGGGAGGAGGATAGAGGACTGGAGGATAGAGGACGGAGGATAGAGGCGGAGAGAGAGGGCGGGGGAGGGCAGAGCGAGGGGAGAGAGGACGAGGAGAGGGAGGGTGGGGGAGGAGAGGACGAGGAGAAGAGAGGACGGAGAGGAGAGAGGACGGAAGAGAAGAGAGGACGGGGGAGAGGACGGGGAGAGTGGATGAGGAGAGTGGGCGAGGCAGAGTGGACGAGGGAGAGAGGGCGGGGGAGGAGGGAGGAGTGGAGAGCGGGCGGAGGATAGAGGGAGGAGGAGAAGGGCAGAGGAGAAGAGAGGGTGGAGGAGAAGAGAGGCGGAGGAGAAGGAGCGGGGAGAGTGGACGGAGGAGGTGGACGGAGGAGAGTGGGCGGAGGATAGAGGGAGGAGAAGAGAGGGCGGAGGAGAGGGGAGCGGAGGAGAGAGGGCGGAGGAGAAGAGAGGGGCGGGGGGAGAGAGGGCGGGAGGAGAGAGGGCGGAGGAGAAGAGAGGGCGGAGGAGGAGAGAGGGCGGAGGAGGAGAGAGGGCGGAGGAGGAGAGAGGGCGGAGGAGAGAGGGCAGAGGAGAAGAGAGGGAGGAGGAGAGAGGACGGAGGAGAAGAGAGGGCAGAGGAGAGAGGACGAGGGAGAGAGGACGGGGGAGAGTGGACAAGGGAGAGTGGACGGAGGAGAGTGGACGGAGGAAGAGAGAGGGCGGAGGAGAGAGGGCGGAGGAGAGAGGCGGAGGATAGAGGCGGAGGAGAGAGGGTGGAGGAGGAGAGAGGGCGGAGGAGGAGAGAGGGCGGAGGAGGAGAGAGGGCGGAGGAGGAGAGAGGGCGGAGGAGGAGAGAGGGCTGAGGAGGGAGGACGGAGGAGAGAGGACGGAGGAGAGAGGACGGAGGAGAGAGGACGGAGGAGAGAGAGCGGAGGAGAAGAGAGGGCGGAGGAGAGAGGACGGAGGAGAGAGCAAATCTAATTGATAAAATGCCTATCTTCCTTTCCCTCCTTTCTTCTTGTCTTCTTCTCCACCCCCCCCTCTGTCCCCCCCTCTCTCTCTCTCTCTGCCCCCTCTCTCTCTGTCCCCCCTCTTTCTTGTCCCCCCCCTCTCTCTCTCTCTGCCCCCCCTCTCTCTCTCTCTGTCCCCCCTCTCTCTGTCCCCCCTCTCTCTCTCTCTGTCCCCCCCTCTCTCTCTCTTCCCCCCTCTCTCTCTTCCCCCTCTCTCTCTGTCCCTCCCCCAGCTCTCTCTCTCCCCCCTCTCTCTCTCTGTCCCACTCCCCCTCTCTCTCTCTCTCACCCCCCTCTCTCTCTGTCCCCCCTCTCTCTCTGTCCCCATTCCCTTACTCTCTCTCTGTCCCTCCCTCTCTCTCTCTGTCCCCTCTCTCTCTCTCTGCCCCCCTCTCTCTCTGCCCCCCTCTCTCTCTCTCTCTCTCTGTCCCTCTCTCTCTCTCTCTGTCCCTCCTCTCTCTCTCTCTGCCCCCTCTCTCTCTCTGTCCCCCTCTCTCTCTCTGTCCCCTCTCTCTCTGTCCCCCCCTCTCTCTCTGCCCCCTCTCTCTCTCTGTCCCCCCCTCTCTCTCTCTGTCCCTCCTCTCCCTCCTCTCTCTGTCCTCCCTCTCTCTCTCTGTCCCCCTCTCTCTCTCTCTGTCCCTCCCCTCTCTCTATCCCCCCTCTCTCTCTCTGTCCCCCCTCTCTCTCTCTGTCCCCCTCTCTCTCTCTGTCCCCCTCTCTCTCTCTGTCCCCCTCTCTCTCTCTGTCCCTCCTCTCTCTCTGCCCCCCTCTCTCTCTGTCCCCCTCTCTCTCTCTCTCTCTCTCTGTCCCTCCCTCTCTCTCCTGCCCCCCCCTCTCTTCTGCCCCCCTCTCTCTCTCTCTGTCCCCCCCTCTCTCTCTCTCTGTCCCTCCCCCTCTCTCCTCTGTCCCTCCCCCTCTCTCTCTCTGTCCCCCTCTCTCTCTGCCCCCTCTCTGTCCCCCCACTCTATTTCTCTCGCTCTCTCAGAAGCGGGATGAGAGGAAAGTGAAGGATACAACAGTAAGGCTGGTGGATTTTGGCAGTGCCACGTTTGACCAGGAACACCACAGCACCACCATATCTACACGCCACTACCGTGCTCCTGAAGTTATTCTGGGTAACCTACACACATCACACTCACACACTCTAATCTTGGACTATTGGCTAGCTGAACATGTGTTACTGTTCCAACTCAGAGCTGGGCTGGAGTCATCCGTGTGATGTCTGGAGTATCGGCTGCATCCTGTTTGAGTACTATGAAGGCTTCACCCTATATCAGGTACTGTGTGGATGTGTCTGTGTGGACGTGTCTGTGTGGACGTGTCTGTGTGGACGTGTCTGTGTGGACGTGTCTGTGTGGACGTGTCTGTGTGGACGTGTTTAACTATACTTCTGGGGACCAGAAGTCCCTACAAGAATAGTAAACAAATACAAATTTGACCAACTGGGGACATTTTGTTGGTCCCCACAAGGTCAAATGCTATTTCTCGGGGGGTTCGGGTTAGAGTTAGGGTTAGGAGTTAGGGTTAGTTTAAGGGTTATGAGTGAGGGTTAAGATTAAAGTTAGTGTTCAGGTTAGGTTTTGGGGTTAGAGTGAGGGTTAGGAGTTAGGGTTAGTTTAAGGGTTATGAGTGAGGGTTAAGATTAAAGTTAGTGTTCAGGTTAGGTTTTGGGGTTAGAGTGAGGGTTAGGAGTTAGGGTTAGTTTAAGGGTTATGAGCGAGGGTTAAGATTAAAGTTAGTGTTCAGGTTAGAGTTATGGTTAGGGGTCAGGGTTTAGGGAAAACAGGATTTTGAATGGGACTGGTGTGTGTCCCCACAATGTTAGTGACAAAAGACTGTGTTTGTGTTTATTGTTTGTGTGATTACAAGTGAAAGTGAACTAAGTTGGGAGTTTTAGCTTCTGCTGACAGTGTTTTGTGTTTGTCTCAGACCCATGACAACCAGGAGCACCTGGCCATGATGGAGAGAGTACGGGGACCTCTCCCTCTACGATGATCTGCAAGACCAGGTAACACATGATGGAGAGAGTACGGGACCTCTCCCCTCTACGATGATCTGCAAGACCAGGTAACACATGATGGAGAAGTAGGGGACCTCTCCCTCTCACGATGATCTGCAAGACCAGGTAACACATGGAGAGAGTACGGGGACCTCTCCCTCTACGATGATCTGCAAGACCAGGTAACACATGATGGAAGTACGGGGACTCTCCCTCTACGATGATCTGCAAGACCAGGTAACACATGGAGAGAGTACGGGACCTCTCCCTCTACGATGATCTGCAAGACCAGGTAACACATGATGGAGAGAATGGGGACCTCTCCCTCTACGATGATCTGCAAGACCAGGTAACACATGATGGAGAGAGTACGGGGACCTCTCCCCTCTACGATGATCTGCAAGACCAGGTAACACATGATGGAGAGAGTACGGGGGACCTCTCCCTCTACGATGATCTGCAAGACCAGGTAACACATGGAGAGAGTACGAGGACCCCTCTCCTCTACGATGATCTGCAAGACCAGGTAACACATGGAGAGTATGGGGACCTCTCCCTCTACGATGATCTGCAAGACCAGATAACACATGATGGAGAGAGTACGGGGACCTCTCCCTATACGATGATCTGCAAGACCAGGTAACACATGATGGAGAGTACGGGGACCTCTCCCTCTACGACGATCTGCAGACCAGGTAACACATGATGGAGAGAGTCGGGACCTCCCCTACGATGATCTGCAAGACCAGGTAACACATGATGGAAAGTCCGGGGACCTCTCCCCTCTACGCTGGAATCTGCAAGACCAGGTAACACATGATGGAGAGAGTACGGGGACCTCTCCCTCACGATGATCTGCAAGACCAGGTAACACATGATGGAGAGAGTACGGGACCTCTCCCCTCTACGATGATCTGCAAGACCAGGTAACACATGAGAGAGCACGGGACCTCTCCCTCTACGATGATCTGCAAGACCAGGTAACACATGGAAGAGTACGGGGACCTCTCCCCTCTACGATGATCTGCAAGACCAGGTAACACATGATGGAGAGAGTACGGGGACCTCTCCCCTACGATGACCTGCAAAGACCAGGTAACACATGATGGAGAGAAATGGGACCTTCTCTCTAAAATGATGATCTGCAAGACCAGGTAACACATGGTGACAGTTACACACACACATACACACTCCTCACAGACACACATACACACTCCTCACAGACACACATACACAATTCTCATAGACACACATACACATACACTCCTCATAGACACACATACACACTCCTCAGACACACATACACACTCCTCAACAGACACACATACAATACTCCCTATAGACACACATACACACTCCTCATAGACACATACACAATTCTCATAGACACATACACATACACACTCCTCATAGACACACATACACACTCCTCACAGACACACATACACACTCCTCACAGACACACATACACACTCCTCACAGACACACATACACACTCCTCACAAACACACATACACACTCCTCATAGACACACATACACACTCCTCATAGACACACATACACACTCCTCATAGACACACATACACACTCCTCACACACACACACATACACACTCCTCATAGACACACATACACACTCCTCACAGACACACATACACACTCCTCACACACACACATAAACACTCCTCATAGACACACATACACACTCCTCATAGACACACATACACACTCCTCACAGACACACATACACACTCCTCATAGACACACATACACACACCTCATAGACACACATACACACTCCTCATAGACACACATACACATACACGCTCCTCACAGACACACATACACGCTCCTCACAGACACACATACACACTCCTCATAGACACACATACACACTCCTCACAGACACACATACACACTCCTCATAGACACACATACACACATACACACTCCTCATAGACACACATACACACTCCTCACAGACACACATACACACTCCTCACACACACACACATACACACTCCTCATAGACACACATACACACTCCTCATAGACACACATACACACTCCTCACAGACACACATACACACTCCTCATAGACACACATACACACTCCTCACAGACACACATACAC
>NW_025751249.1:0-15968 GCF_021184085.1 Oncorhynchus gorbuscha
GTAGTCGACTAGTGACATGCCAGTGACTAAGGTTCAGGGTAGAGTACCCGGTACGATCAGTGACAGTGACTAAGGTTCAGGGTAGAGACCCGGTGGTAGCCCACCAGTGACAGTGACTAAGGTTCAGGGTAGAGTACCCGGTGGTAGTCGACTAGTGACAGTGACTAAGGTTCAGGGTAGAGTACCCGGTGGTAGCCCACTCAGTGACAGTGACTAAGGTTCAGGGTAGAGTACTCCGGTGGTAGTCGACCAGTGACAGCACTAAGGTTCAGGGTAGAGTACCCGGTGGTAGTCGACTAGTGACTAAGGTTCAGGGTAGAGTACTCCGGTGGTAGTCGCACTAGTGACTAGTGACTAAGGTTCAGGGTAGAGTACCGGTGGTAGTCGACCAGTGACTAAGGTTCAGGGTAGAGTACCGGGTGGTAGTCGACTAGTGACGTGACTAAGGTTCAGGGCTAGAGTACCGGGTAGCATCGACAAGTGACTGAAAGGTTCAGGTAGAGTGACTAAGGTTCCGGTGGTAGCCTCCATCAGTGACTAGTGACTAAGGTTCAGGGTAGAGTACCGGTGGTAGTCGACTAGTGACTAGTGACTAAGGTTCAGGGTAGAGTACCCGGTGGTAGCTTCATCAGTGACAGGGACTAAGGTTCAGGCAGAGACCTCGGCAAGTAGCCCACTGTGCGACTAGTGACAGACTAAGGTTCAGGGTAGAGTACCCGGTGGTAGTCGACTAGTGACAGTGACTAAGGTTCAGGGTAGAGTACCGGGTGGTATCGACTGTGACTAAGGTTCAGGGTAGAGTACCCGGTGGTAACTAGTGACTAAGGTTCAGGGTAGAGTACCGGTGGTAGTCCACTAGTGACACGACTAAGGTTCAGGGTAGAGTACCCGGTGGTAGTCGACCAGTGACAGTGACTAAGGTTCAGGGTAGAGTACCCGGTGGTAGTCGACTAGTGACTAAGGTTCAGGGTAGAGTACCCGGTGGTAGTCGACTAGTGACTAAGGTTCAGGGTAGAGTACCCGGTGGTAGTCGACTAGTGACAGTGACTAAGGTTCAGGGTAGAGTACCCGGTGGTAGTCGACTGACAGTGACTAAGGTTCAGGTAGAGTACCCGGTGGTAGTCGACTAGTGACTAAGGTTCAGGGTAGAGTACCCGGTGGTATCGACTAGTGACAGTGACTAAGGTTCAGGGTAGAGTACCCGGTGGTGATCGACTAGTGACAGTGACTAAGGTTCAGGTAGAGTACCGGTGGTAGTCGACTAGTGACTAAGGTTCAGGGTAGAGTACCGGTGGTAGTCGACTAGTGACAGTGACTAAGGTTCAGGGTAGAGTACCCGGTGGTAGATCGACTAGTGACAGGGACTAAGGTTCAGGGTAGAGTACCCGGTGGTAGTCGACTAGTGACTAAGGTTCAGGGTAGAGTACCCGGTGGTAGTCGACAGTGACAAGGACTGACAGGTTCAGGGTAGAGTACCCGGTGGTAGTGACGACTAAGGTTCTAGTGACAGTGACTAAGGTTCAGGGTAGAGTACCGGGTGGTAGTCGACTAGTGACAGTGACTAAGGTTCAGGGTAGAGTACCGGGTGGTAGTCGACAGTGACAGTGACTAAGGTTCAGGGTAGAGTACCCGGTGGTAGTCGACTAGTGACAGTGACTAAGGTTCAGGGTAGAGTACCGGTGGTAGTCGACTAGTGACAGTGACTAAGGTTCAGGGTAGAGTACCCGGTGGTAGTCGAAGTGACAGTGACTAAGGTTCAGGGTGTAGAGTACTACAGTGACCGGTGGTAGATCGACTAGTGACAGTGACTAAGGTTCAGGCTAGAGTACCGGTGGTAGTCGACAAGTGACTAAGGTTCAGGGTAGAGTACCCGGTGGTAGTCGACTAGTGACAGTGACTAAGGTTCAGGGTAGAGTACCGGTGGTAGTCGACTAGTGACAGTGACTAAGGTTCAGGGTAGAGTACCGGTGGTAGTCGACTAGTGACTAAGGTTCAGGGTAGAGTACCGGTGGTAGTCGACTAGTGACAGTGACTAAGGTTCAGGGTAGAGTACCGGGTGGTAGTCGACTAGTGACTAAGGTTCAGGGTAGAGTACCCGGTGGTAGTCGACTAGTGACTAAGGTTCAGGGTAGAGTACCCGGTGGTAGTCGACTAGTGACAGTGACTAAGGTTCAGGGTAGAGTACCCGGTGGTAGTCGACTAGTGACTGTGACTAAGGTTCAGGGTAGAGTACCGGGTGGTAGTCGACTCAGTGACTAAGGTTCAGGTAGAGTACCCGGTGTAGTGAATAGTGACAGTGACTAAGGTTCAGGGTAGAGTACCCGGTGGTAGTCGACTAGTGACAGTGACTAAGGTTCAGGGTAGAGTACCCGGTGGTAGTCGACTAGTGACTAAGGTTCAGGGTAGAGTACCCGGTGGTAGTCGACTAGTGACAGTGACTAAGGTTCAGGGTAGAGTACCGGTGGTAGTCGACTAGTGACTAAGGTTCAGGGTAGAGTACCGGTGGTAGTCGACTAGTGACTAAGGTTCAGGGTAGAGTACCCGGTGGTAGTGACTAGTGACAGTGACTAAGGTTCAGGGTAGAGTACCCGGTGGTAGTCGACTAGTGACAAGGACTAAGGTTCAGGGTAGAGTAACCGGTGGTAGTCGACTAGTGACTAAGGTTCAGGGTAGAGTACCCGGTGGTAGTCGACTAGTGACAGTGACTAAGGTTCAGGGTAGAGTACCCGGTGGTAGTCGACTAGTGACAAGGACTAAGGTTCAGGGTAGAGTACCCGGTGGTAGTCGACTAGTGACTAAGGTTCAGGGTAGAGTACCCGGTGGTAGTCGACTAGTGACAGTGACTAAGGTTCAGGGTAGAGTACCCGGTGGTAGTCGACTAGTGACAATGACTAAGGTTCAGGGTAGAGTACCCGGTGGTAGTCGACTAGTGACAGTGACTAAGGTACAGGGTAGAGTACCCGGTGGTAGTCGACTAGTGACAGTGACTAAGGTTCAGGGTAGAGTACCCGGTGGTAGTCGACTAGTGACAGTGACTAAGGTTCAGGGTAGAGTACCCGGTGGTAGTCGACTAGTGACTAAGGTTCAGGGTAGAGTACCGGGTGGTAGTCGACTAGTGACAGTGACTAAGGTTCAGGGTAGAGTACCCGGTGGTAGTCGACTAGTGACAGTGACTAAGGTTCAGGGTAGAGTACCCGGTGGTAGTCGACTAGTGACAGTGACTAAGGTTCAGGGTAGAGTACCCGGTGGTAGTCGACTAGTGACTAAGGTTCAGGGTAGAGTACCCGGTGGTAGTCGACTAGTGACAGTGACTAAGGTTCAGGGTAGAGTACCCGGTGGTAGTCGACTAGTGACAGTGACTAAGGTTCAGGGTAGAGTACCCGGTGGTAGTCGACTAGTGACCGGGACTAAGGTTCAGGGTAGAGTACCCGGTGGTAGTCGACTAGTGACAGTGACTAAGGTTCAGGGTAGAGTACCCGGTGGTAGTCGACTAGTGACAGTGACTAAGGTTCAGAGTAGAGTACCGGGTGGTAGTCGACAGTGACTAAGGTTCAGGGTAGAGTACCGGTGGTAGTCACTAGTGACAGTGACTAACACTGGGTAAGTACCCTGGTAGTCGACTAGTAGTCACTAGTCGAGAGCGACCCGGTGGTAGTGACTAGTGACTAAGGTTCAGGGTAGAGTACCCGGTGGTAGTCGACTAGTGACAGTGACTAAGGTTCAGGGTAGAGTACCCGGTGGTAGTCGACTAGTGACAGTGACTAAGGTTCAGGGTAGAGTACCGGTGGTAGTCGACTAGTGACAGGGACTAAGGTTCAGGGTAGAGTACCGGTGGTAGTCGACTAGTGACAGTGACTAAGGTTCAGGGTAGAGTACCCGGTGGTAGTCGACTAGTGACAGTGACTAAGGTTCAGGGTAGAGTACCGGGTAGTCGACTAGTGACTAGTGACTAAGGTTCAGGGTAGAGTACCCGGTGGTAGTCGACTAGTGACAGTGACTAAGGTTCAGGGTAGAGTACCCGGTGGTAGTCGACTAGTGACAGTGACTAAGGTTCAGGGTAGAGTACCCGGTGGTAGTCGACTAGTGACAGTGACTAAGGTTCAGGGTAGAGTACCCGGTGGTAGTCGACTAGTGACAGTGACTAAGGTTCAGGGTAGAGTACCGGTGGTAGTCGACAGTGGACAGTGACTAAGGTTCAGGGTAGAGTACCCGGTGGTAGTCGACTAGTGACAGTGACTAAGGTTCAGGGTAGAGTACCCGGTGGTAGTCGACTAGTGACAGTGACTAAGGTTCAGGGTAGAGTACCCGGTGGTAGTCGACAGTGACTAACAGGGTAGTGACAAGTGACTAAGGTACAGGGTTCAGAGCACCCGGTACCCGGTGGTAAGGTAGTGACAGTGACTAAGGTTCAGGGTAGAGTACCCGGTGGTAGTCGACTAGTGACAGTGACTAAGGTTCAGGGTAGAGTACCCGGTGGTAGTCGACTAGTGACAGTGACTAAGGTTCAGGGTAGAGTACCCGGTGGTAGTCGACTAGTGACTAAGGTTCAGGTAGAGTACCCGGTGGTAGTCGACTAGTGACAGTGACTAAGGTTCAGGGTAGAGTACCCGGTGGTAGTCGACTAGTGACAGTGACTAAGGTTCAGGGTAGAGTACCCGGTGGTAGTCGACTAGTGACTAAGGTTCAGGGTAGAGTACCGGTGGTAGTCGACTAGTGACAGTGACTAAGGTTCAGGGTAGAGTACCCGGTGGTAGTCGACTAGTGACAGTGACTAAGGTTCAGGGTAGAGTACCCGGTGGTAGTCGACTAGTGACAGTGACTAAGGTTCAGGGGTAGAGTACCCGGTGGTAGTCGACTAGTGACAGTGACTAAGGTTCAGGGTAGAGTACCCGGTGGTAGTCGACTAGTGACAGTGACTAAGGTTCAGGGTAGAGTACCCGGTGGTAGTCGACTAGTGACTAAGGTTCAGGGTAGAGTACCCGGTGGTAGTCGACTAGTGACAGTGACTAAGGTTCAGGTAGAGTACCCGGTGGTAGTCGACAGTGACTAAGGTTCAGGGTAGAGTACCCGGTGGTAGTCGACTAGTGACAGTGACTAAGGTTCAGGGTAGAGTACCCGGTGGTAGTCGACTAGTGACAGTGACTAAGGTTCAGGGTAGAGTACCCGGTGGTAGTCTAGTGACAGTGACTAAGGTTCAGGGTAGAGTACCCGGTGGTAGTCGACTAGTGACAGTGACTAAGGTTCAGGGTAGAGTACCCGGTGGTAGTCGACTAGTGACTAAGGTTCAGGGTAGAGTACCCGGTGGTAGTCGACTAGTGACAGTGAAGGTTCAGGGTAGAGTACCCGGTGGTAGTCGACTAGTGACAGTGACTAAGGTTCAGGGTAGAGTACCCGGTGGTAGTCGACTAGTGACTGTGACTAAGGTTCAGGGTAGAGTAGTGTACGACAGTGACTAAGGTTCAGGTAGAGTACCGGTGGTAGTCGACTAGTGACAGTGACTAAGGTTCAGGTAGAGTACCCGGTGGTAGTCGACTAGTGACAGTGACTAAGGTTCAGGGTAGAGTACCCGGTGGTAGTCGACTAGTGACTAAGGTTCAGGGTAGAGTACCCGGTGGTAGTCGACTAGTGACAGTGACTAAGGTTCAGGGTAGAGTACCCGGTGGTAGTCGACTAGTGACTAAGGTTCAGGGTAGAGTACCCGGTGGTAGTCGACTAGTGACTAAGGTTCAGGGTAGAGTACCCGGTGGTAGTCGACTAGTGACAGTGACTAAGGTTCAGGGTAGAGTACCCGGTGGTAGTCGACAGTGACAGTGACTAAGGTTCAGGGTAGAGTACCGGTGGTAGTCGACTAGTGACTAAGGTTCAGGGTAGAGTACCCGGTGGTAGTCGACTAGTGACAGTGACTAAGGTTCAGGGTAGAGTACCCGGTGGTAGTCGACAGTGACAAGGACTAAGGTTCAGGGTAGAGTACCCGGTGGTAGTCGACTAGTGACTAAGGTTCAGGGTAGAGTACCCGGTGGTAGTCGACTAGTGACAGTGACTAAGGTTCAGGGTAGAGTACCCGGTGGTAGTCGACTAGTGACAGTGACTAAGGTTCAGGGTAGAGTACCCGGTGGTAGTCGACTAGTGACAGTGACTAAGGTTCAGGGTAGAGTACCGGTGGTAGTCGACTAGTGACAGTGACTAAGGTTCAGGGTAGAGTACCCGGTGGTAGTCGACTAGTGACAGTGACTAAGGTTCAGGGTAGAGTACCCGGTGGTAGTCGACTAGTGACAGTGACTAAGGTTCAGGGTAGAGTACCGGGTGGTAGTCGACTAGTGACAGTGACTAAGGTTCAGGGTAGAGTACCCGGTGGTAGTCGACTAGTGTGACTAAGGTTCAGGGTAGAGTACCCGGTGGTAGTCGACTAGTGACAGTGACTAAGGTTCAGGGTAGAGTACCCGGTGGTAGTCGACTAGTGACAGTGACTAAGGTTCAGGGTAGAGTACCCGGTGGTAGTCGACTAGTGACAGTGACTAAGGTTCAGGGTAGAGTACCCGGTGGTAGTCGACTAGTGACAGTGACTAAGGTTCAGGGTAGAGTACCCGGTGGTAGTCGACTAGTGACAGTGACTAAGGTTCAGGGTAGAGTACCCGGTGGTAGTCGACTAGTGACTAAGGTTCAGGGTAGAGTACCGGGTGGTAGTCGACTAGTGACAGTGACTAAGGTTCAGGCTAGAGTACCCGGTGGTAGTCGACAAGTGACTAAGGTTCAGGGTAGAGTACCCGGTGGTAGTCGACTAGTGACAGTGACTAAGGTTCAGGGTAGAGTACCCGGTGGTAGTCGACTAGTGACAGTGACTAAGGTTCAGGGTAGAGTACCCGGTGGTAGTCGACTAGTGACTAAGGTTCAGGGTAGAGTACCCGGTGGTAGTCGACTAGTGACAGTGACTAAGGTTCAGGGTAGAGTACCCGGTGGTAGTCGACTAGTGACTAAGGTTCAGGGTAGAGTACCCGGTGGTAGTCGACTAGTGACTAAGGTTCAGGGTAGAGTACCCGGTGGTAGTCGACTAGTGACAGTGACTAAGGTTCAGGGTAGAGTACCCGGTGGTAGTCGACTAGTGACTGTGACTAAGGTTCAGGGTAGAGTACCGGTGGTAGTCGACTAGTGACTAAGGTTCAGGGTAGAGTACCGGTGGTAGTCGACTAGTGACAGTGACTAAGGTTCAGGGTAGAGTACCCGGTGGTAGTCGACTAGTGACAGTGACTAAGGTTCAGGGTAGAGTACCCGGTGGTAGTCGACTAGTGACTAAGGTTCAGGGTAGAGTACCCGGTGGTAGTCGACTAGTGACAGTGACTAAGGTTCAGGGTAGAGTACCCGGTGGTAGTCGACTAGTGACTAAGGTTCAGGGTAGAGTACCCGGTGGTAGTCGACTAGTGACTAAGGTTCAGGGTAGAGTACCCGGTGGTAGTCGACTAGTGACAGTGACTAAGGTTCAGGGTAGAGTACCCGGTGGTAGTCGACTAGTGACAAGGACTAAGGTTCAGGGTAGAGTAACCGGTGGTAGTCGACTAGTGACTAAGGTTCAGGGTAGAGTACCCGGTGGTAGTCGACTAGTGACAGTGACTAAGGTTCAGGGTAGAGTACCCGGTGGTAGTCGACTAGTGACAAGGACTAAGGTTCAGGGTAGAGTACCCGGTGGTAGTCGACTAGTGACTAAGGTTCAGGGTAGAGTACCCGGTGGTAGTCGACTAGTGACAGTGACTAAGGTTCAGGGTAGAGTACCCGGTGGTAGTCGACTAGTGACAGTGACTAAGGTTCAGGGTAGAGTACCCGGTGGTAGTCGACTAGTGACAGTGACTAAGGTACAGGGTAGAGTACCCGGTGGTAGTCGACTAGTGACAGTGACTAAGGTTCAGGGTAGAGTACCCGGTGGTAGTCGACTAGTGACAGTGACTAAGGTTCAGGGTAGAGTACCCGGTGGTAGTCGACTAGTGACTAAGGTTCAGGGTAGAGTACCGGGTGGTAGTCGACTAGTGACAGTGACTAAGGTTCAGGGTAGAGTACCCGGTGGTAGTCGACTAGTGACAGTGACTAAGGTTCAGGGTAGAGTACCCGGTGGTAGTCGACTAGTGACAGTGACTAAGGTTCAGGGTAGAGTACCCGGTGGTAGTCGACTAGTGACTAAGGTTCAGGGTAGAGTACCCGGTGGTAGTCGACTAGTGACAGTGACTAAGGTTCAGGGTAGAGTACCCGGTGGTAGTCGACTAGTGACAGTGACTAAGGTTCAGGGTAGAGTACCCGGTGGTAGTCGACTAGTGACAGTGACTAAGGTTCAGGGTAGAGTACCCGGTGGTAGTCGACTAGTGACAGTGACTAAGGTTCAGGGTAGAGTACCCGGTGGTAGTCGACTAGTGACAGTGACTAAGGTTCAGGGTAGAGTACCCGGTGGTAGTCGACTAGTGACTAAGGTTCAGGGTAGAGTACCCGGTGGTAGTCGACTAGTGACAGTGACTAAGGTTCAGGGTAGAGTACCCGGTGGTAGTCGACTAGTGACTAAGGTTCAGGGTAGAGTACCCGGTGGTAGTCGACTAGTGACAGTGACTAAGGTTCAGGGTAGAGTACCCGGTGGTAGTCGACTAGTGACAGTGACTAAGGTTCAGGGTAGAGTACCCGGTGGTAGTCGACTAGTGACAGTGACTAAGGTTCAGGGTAGAGTACCCGGTGGTAGTCGACTAGTGACTAAGGTTCAGGGTAGAGTACCCGGTGGTAGTCGACTAGTGACAGTGACTAAGGTTCAGGGTAGAGTACCCGGTGGTAGTCGACTAGTGACTAAGGTTCAGGGTAGAGTACCCGGTGGTAGTGACTAGTGACTAAGGTTCAGGGTAGAGTACCCGGTGGTAGTCGACTAGTGACAGTGACTAAGGTTCAGGGTAGAGTACCCGGTGGTAGTCGACTAGTGACAGTGACTAAGGTTCAGGTAGAGTACCCGGTGGTAGTCGACTAGTGACAGTGACTAAGGTTCAGGTAGAGTACCCGGTGGTAGTCGACTAGTGACAGTGACTAAGGTTCAGGGTAGAGTACCCGGTGGTAGTCGACTAGTGACAGTGACTAAGGTTCAGGGTAGAGTACCCAGTGGTAGAGTAGTGACTAAGGTTCAGGGTAGAGTACCCGGTGGTAGTCGACTAGTGACAGTGACTAAGGTTCAGGGTAGAGTACCCGGTGGTAGTCGACTAGTGACAGTGACTAAGGTTCAGGGTAGAGTACCCGGTGGTAGTCGACTAGTGACTAAGGTTCAGGGTAGAGTACCCGGTGGTAGTCGACTAGTGACTAAGGTTCAGGGTAGAGTACCCGGTGGTAGTCGACTAGTGACAGTGACTAAGGTTCAGGGTAGAGTACCCGGTGGTAGTCGACTAGTGACTAAGGTTCAGGGTAGAGTACCCGGTGGTAGTCGACTAGTGACAGTGACTAAGGTTCAGGGTAGAGTACCCGGTGGTAGTCGACTAGTGACAGTGACTAAGGTTCAGGGTAGAGTACCCGGTGGTAGTCGACTAGTGACAGTGACTAAGGTTCAGGGTAGAGTACCCGGTGGTAGTCGACTAGTGACTAAGGTTCAGGGTAGAGTACCCGGTGGTAGTCGACTAGTGACAGTGACTAAGGTTCAGGGTAGAGTACCCGGTGGTAGTCGACTAGTGACAGTGACTAAGGTTCAGGGTAGAGTACCCGGTGGTAGTCGACTAGTGACCGGGACTAAGGTTCAGGGTAGAGTACCCGGTGGTAGTCGACTAGTGACAGTGACTAAGGTTCAGGGTAGAGTACCCGGTGGTAGTCGACTAGTGACAGTGACTAAGGTTCAGAGTAGAGTACCCGGTGGTAGTCGACTAGTGACTAAGGACTAAGGTACCAGTGGTAGAGTGACAGTGACTAAGGGTGTGGTAGTCGACTAGTGACAGTGACTAAGTGACTAGTGACTAAGGTTCAGGGTAGAGTACCCGGTGGTAGTCGACTAGTGACAGTGACTAAGGTTCAGGGTAGAGTACCCGGTGGTAGTCGACTAGTGACAGTGACTAAGGTTCAGGGTAGAGTACCCGGTGGTAGTCGACTAGTGACAGTGACTAAGGTTCAGGGTAGAGTACCGGTGGTAGTCGACTAGTGACAGTGACTAAGGTTCAGGGTAGAGTACCCGGTGGTAGTCGACTAGTGACTGTGACTAAGGTTCAGGGTAGAGTACCGGTGGTAGTCGACTAGTGACAGTGAAGGTTCAGGTAGAGTACCGGTGGTAGTCGACTAGTGACAGTGACTAAGGTTCAGGGTAGAGTACCCGGTGGTAGTCGACTAGTGACAGTGACTAAGGTTCAGGGTAGAGTACCCGGTGGTAGTCGACTAGTGACAGGGACTAAGGTTCAGGGTAGAGTACCCGGTGGTAGTCGACTAGTGACAGTGACTAAGGTTCAGGGTAGAGTACCCGGTGGTTCGACTAGTGACTAAGGTTCAGGGTAGAGTACCCGGTGGTAGTCGACTAGTGACAGTGACTAAGGTTCAGGGTAGAGTACCCGGTGGTAGTCGACTAGTGACAGTGACTAAGGTTCAGGGTAGAGTACCCGGTGGTAGTCGACTAGTGACTAAGGTTCAGGGTAGAGTACCCGGTGGTAGTCGACTAGTGACAGTGACTAAGGTTCAGGGTAGAGTACCCGGTGGTAGTCGACAGTGACTAAGGTTCAGGGTAGAGTACCGGTGGTAGTCGACTAGTGACTAAGGTTCAGGGTAGAGTACCGGTGGTAGTCGACTAGTGACAGTGACTAAGGTTCAGGGTAGAGTACCCGGTGGTAGTCGACTAGTGACTAAGGTTCAGGGTAGAGTACCGGTGGTAGTCGACTAGTGACAGTGACTAAGGTTCAGGGTAGAGTACCCGGTGGTAGTCGACTAGTGACAGTGACTAAGGTTCAGGGTAGAGTACCCGGTGGTAGTCGACTAGTGACAGTGACTAAGGTTCAGGGTAGAGTACCCGGTGGTAGTCGACTAGTGACTAAGGTTCAGGGTAGAGTACCCGGTGGTAGTCGACTAGTGACAGTGACTAAGGTTCAGGGTAGAGTACCGGTGGTAGTCGACTAGTGACTAAGGTTCAGTGACTCGACTAGTGACTAAGGTTCAGGGTAGAGTACCCGGTGGTAGTCGACTAGTGACAGTGACTAAGGTTCAGGGTAGAGTACCCGGTGGTAGTCGACTAGTGACAAGGACTAAGGTTCAGGGTAGAGTACCCGGTGGTAGTCGAGTAGTGACTAAGGTTCAGGGTAGAGTACCCGGTGGTAGTCGACTAGTGACAGTGACTAAGGTTCAGGGTAGAGTACCCGGTGGTAGTCGACTAGTGACAAGGACTAAGGTTCAGGGTAGAGTACCGGTGGTAGTCGACTAGTGACTAAGGTTCAGGGTAGAGTACCCGGTGGTAGTCGACTAGTGACAGTGACTAAGGTTCAGGGTAGAGTACCCGGTGGTAGTCGACTAGTGACAGTGACTAAGGTTCAGGGTAGAGTACCGGTGGTAGTCGACTAGTGACAGTGACTAAGGTTCAGGGTAGAGTACCCGGTGGTAGTCGACTAGTGACAGTGACTAAGGTTCAGGGTAGAGTACCCGGTGGTAGTCGACTAGTGACAGTGACTAAGGTTCAGGGTAGAGTACCCGGTGGTAGTCGACTAGTGACTAAGGTTCAGGGTAGAGTACCGGTGGTAGTCGACTAGTGACAGTGACTAAGGTTCAGGGTAGAGTACCCGGTGGTAGTCGACTAGTGACAGTGACTAAGGTTCAGGGTAGAGTACCCGGTGGTAGTCGACTAGTGACAGTGACTAAGGTTCAGGGTAGAGTACCCGGTGGTAGTCGACTAGTGACTAAGGTTCAGGGTAGAGTACCGGTGGTAGTCGACTAGTGACAGTGACTAAGGTTCAGGGTAGAGTACCCGGTGGTAGTCGACTAGTGACAGTGACTAAGGTTCAGGGTAGAGTACCCGGTGGTAGTCGACTAGTGACCGGGACTAAGGTTCAGGGTAGAGTACCCGGTGGTAGTCGACTAGTGACAGTGACTAAGGTTCAGGGTAGAGTACCCGGTGGTAGTCGACTAGTGACAGTGACTAAGGTTCAGAGTAGAGTACCCGGTGGTAGTCGACTAGTGACTAAGGTTCAGGTAGAGTACCCGGTGGAGTCGACTAGTCGACAGTGACTAAGGTTCAGGTAGAGTACCCGGTGGTAGTGACAGTGACTAAGGTTCAGGGTAGAGTACCCGGTGGTAGTCGACTAGTGACAGTGACTAAGGTTCAGGGTAGAGTACCCGGTGGTAGTCGACTAGTGACAGGGACTAAGGTTCAGGGTAGAGTACCCGGTGGTAGTCGACTAGTGACAGTGACTAAGGTTCAGGGTAGAGTACCGGTGGTAGTCAGTGACTAGTGACAGTGACTAAGGTTCAGGGTAGAGTACCCGGTGGTAGTCGACTAGTGACAGTGACTAAGGTTCAGGGTAGAGTACCGGTGGTAGTCGACTAGTGACTAAGGTTCAGGGTAGAGTACCCGGTGGTAGTCGACTAGTGACTAGTGACTAAGGTTCAGGGTAGAGTACCCGGTGGTAGTCGACTAGTGACAGTGACTAAGGTTCAGGGTAGAGTACCGGGTGGTAGTCGACTAGTGACTAAGGTTCAGGGTAGAGTACCCGGTGGTAGTCGACTAGTGACAGTGACTAAGGTTCAGGGTAGAGTACCCGGTGGTAGTCGACTAGTGACTAAGGTTCAGGGTAGAGTACCGGTGGTAGTCGACTAAGTGACAGTGACTAAGGTTCAGGGTAGAGTACCCGGTGGTAGTCGACTAGTGACAGTGACTAAGGTTCAGGGTAGAGTACCCGGTGGTAGTCGACTAGTGACAGGGACTAAGGTTCAGGGTAGAGTACCGGTGGTAGTCGACTAGTGACTGACTAAGGTTCAGGGTAGAGTACCCGGTGGTAGTCGACTAGTGACAGGGACTAAGGTTCAGGGTAGAGTACCCGGTGGTAGTCGACTAGTGACAGCGACTAAGGTTCAGGGTAGAGTACCCGGTGGTAGTCGACTAGTGACAGTGACTAAGGTTCAGGGTAGAGTACCGGGTGGTAGTCGACTAGTGACTAAGGTTCAGGGTAGAGTACCGGGTGGTAGTCGACTAGTGACTAGTGACTAAGGTTCAGGGTAGAGTACCCGGTGGTAGTCGACTAGTGACAGTGACTAAGGTTCAGGGTAGAGTACCCGGTGGTAGTAGCGACTAGTGACAGTGACTAAGGTTCAGGGTAGAGTACCCGGTGGTAGTCGACTAGTGACTGACTAAGGTTCAGGGTAGAGTACCGGTGGTAGTCGACTAGTAGTGACTAAGGTTCAGGGTAGAGTACCCGGTGGTAGTCGACTAGTGACAGTGACTAAGGTTCAGGGTAGAGTACCCGGTGGTAGCCGACTAGTGACAGTGACTAAGGTTCAGGGTAGAGTACCGGTGGTAGTCGACTAGTGACTAAGGTTCAGGGT
Source organism: Oncorhynchus gorbuscha (assembly GCF_021184085.1). Lineage (NCBI taxonomy): Eukaryota > Metazoa > Chordata > Actinopteri > Salmoniformes > Salmonidae > Oncorhynchus > Oncorhynchus gorbuscha. The sequence continues at coordinate 13,504 of NW_025751249.1, forward strand.
AGAGTACCCGGTGGTAGTCGACTAGTGACAGTGACTAAGGTTCAGGGTAGAGTACCCGGTGGTAGTAACAGTGACTAAGGTTCAGGGTAGAGTACCCGGTGGTAGTCGACTAGTGACTAAGGTTCAGGGTAGAGTACCCGGTGGTAGTCGGCTAGTGACAGTGACTAAGGTTCAGGTAGAGTACCCGGTGGTAGTCGACTAGTGACTGTGACTAAGGTTCAGGGTAGAGTACCGGTGGTAGTCGACTAGTGACTAAGGTTCAGGGTAGAGTACCCGGTGGTAGTCGGCTAGTGACAGTGACTAAGGTTCAGGGTAGAGTACCCGGTGGTAGTCGACTAGTGACTAAGGTTCAGGGTAGAGTACCCGGTGGTAGTCGACTAGTGACAGTGACCAAGGTTCAGGGTAGAGTACCCGGTGGTAGTCGACTAGTGACTAAGGTTCAGGGTAGAGTACCCGGTAAGGTTCTAGTGACTAAGGTTCAGGTAGAGTACCCGGTGGTAGTCGACTAGTGACAGTGACTAAGGTTCAGGGTAGAGTACCCGGTGGTAGTCGACTAGTGACAAGGACTAAGGTTCAGGGTAGAGTAACCGGTGGTAGTCGACTAGTGACTAAGGTTCAGGGTAGAGTACCCGGTGGTAGTCGACTAGTGACAGTGACTAAGGTTCAGGGTAGAGTACCCGGTGGTAGTCGACTAGTGACAAGGACTAAGGTTCAGGGTAGAGTACCCGGTGGTAGTCGACTAGTGACTAAGGTTCAGGGTAGAGTACCCGGTGGTAGTCGACTAGTGACAGTGACTAAGGTTCAGGGTAGAGTACCCGGTGGTAGTCGACTAGTGACAGTGACTAAGGTTCAGGGTAGAGTACCCGGTGGTAGTCGACTAGTGACAGTGACTAAGGTTCAGGGTAGAGTACCCGGTGGTAGTCGACTAGTGACAGTGACTAAGGTTCAGGGTAGAGTACCCGGTGGTAGTCGACTAGTGACAGTGACTAAGGTTCAGGTAGAGTACCGGTGGTAGTCGACAGTGACTGAGGTTCAGGGGTAGAGTACCCGGTGGTAGTCGACTAGTGACAGTGACTAAGGTTCCACCCGGTGGTAGCTTCCATCTAGTGACAGTGACCAGGGTAGAGTACCCGGTGGTAGTCGACTAGTCAGTGACTAAGGTTCAGGGTAGAGTACCCGGTGGTAGTCGACTAGTGACTAAGGTTCAGGGTAGAGTACCCGGTGGTAGTCGACTAGTGACAGTGACTAAGGTTCAGGGTAGAGTACCCGGTGGTAGTCGACTAGTGACAGTGACTAAGGTTCAGGGTAGAGTACCCGGTGGTAGTCGACTAGTGACGTGACTAAGGTTCAGGGTAGAGTACCCGGTGGTAGTCGACTAGTAGTGACTAAGGTTCAGGGTAGAGTACCCGGTGGTAGTCGACTAGTGACTAAGGTTCAGGGTAGAGTACCCGGTGGACTAAGGTTCAGGGTAGAGACTAGTGACTAGTGACTAAGGTTCAGGGTAGAGTACCCGGTGGTAGTCGACTAGTGACAGTGACTAAGGTTCAGGGTAGAGTACCCGGTGGTAGTCGACTAGCTGACAGTGACTAAGGTTCAGGGTAGAGTACCGGTGGTAGTCGACTAGTGACTAAGGTTCAGGGTAGACTAGTGACTAGTGACAGTGACTAAGGTTCAGGGTAGAGTACCCGGTGGTAGTCGGCTAGTGACAGTGACTAAGGTTCAGGGTAGAGTACCCGGTGGTAGTCGACTAGTGACTAAGGTTCAGGGTAGAGTACCCGGTGGTAGTCGACTAGTGACAGTGACTAAGGTTCAGGGTAGAGTACCCGGTGGTAGTCGAAGTGACAGTGACTAAGGTTCAGGAGTAGAGTACCCGGTGGTGATCCATTAGTGACTAAGGTTCAGGTAGAGTACCCGGTGGTAGTCACTAGTGACACCTACCCTGAGTCGAAGCCCTAGTCACAGGTTCGTAGAGTACCCGGTGGTAGTCGACTAGTGACAGTGACTAAGGTTCAGGGTAGAGTACCGGTGGTAGTCGACTAGTAGTGACTAAGGTTCAGGGTAGAGTACCCGGTGGTAGTCGACTAGTGACAGTGACTAAGGTTCAGGGTAGAGTACCGGGTGGTAGTCGACTAGTGACAGTGACTAAGGTTCAGGGTAGAGTACCCGGTGGTAGTCGACTAGTGACAGTGACTAAGGTTCAGGGTAGAGTACCCGGTGGTAGTCGACTAGTGACTAAGGTTCAGGGTAGAGTACCCGGTGGTAGTCGACTAGTGACAGTGACTAAGGTTCAGGGTAGAGTACCCGGTGGTAGTCGACTAGTGACAGTGACTAAGGTTCAGGGTAGAGTACCCGGTGGTAGTCGACTAGTGACAGTGACTAAGGTTCAGGGTAGAGTACCCGGTGGTAGTCGACAGTGACAGTGACTAAGGTTCAGGGTAGAGTACCCGGTGGTAGTCGACTAGTGA
>NW_025751250.1:0-5000 GCF_021184085.1 Oncorhynchus gorbuscha
CTCTCCTTGTTTCCCGTACCTGCCCTGTCGGATCCTCATATATATTCACCGTGCTGTGTCTATGTTTTGCCCTGTCGTGTCGTGTTTCCCTCAGATGCTGCGTGGTGAGCAGGTGTCTGAGTCTGCTAGGTTCAAGTGCCTTCCGAGGCAACCTGCAGTTCTCGATCAAGTCTCCAGTCTGTTCTCGTCTTTACGTGTAGTATTATGCTTTTTGTTTTGTAAAGTTTATTCTGGATTAAATACTCTGTTTTGCCAAGTCGCTTTTGGGTCCTCATTCACCTGCATGACAGAAGGATCCGACCGAGGAATGGACCCAGCGACTACAGGCGCTCGTAACACTGCCGTCGAGATCCAAGGAGCCATGCTCGGCAGACACGAGCAGGAATTGTCTGCTGCTCGCCATGCCGTGGAGAGCCTGGCCGCTCAGGTTTCCGACCTCTCTGGACAGTTCCAGAGTCTTCGTCTCGTGCCACCTGTTACTTCCTGGCCTGCCGAGTCTCCAGAACCTAGGGTTAATAACCCACCTTGCTACTCCGGGCAGCCCACTGAGTGCCGCTCCTTTCTCACCCAGTGTGAGATTGTGTTCTCTCTCCAACCCAACACATACTCTAGAGAGAGAGCTCGGGTTGCTTACGTCATTTCACTCCTTACTGGCCGGGCCCGAGTGGGGCACAGCTATCTGGGAGGCAAGGGCTGATTGTTCTAACAATTACCAGAACTTTAAGAGGAGATGATTCGGGTTTTTGACCCGTTCAGTTTTGGTGGGGAGGCTTCTAGGGTCCTGGCTTCCCTATGCCAAGGTGATCGATCCATAACGGATTACTCTATAGAGTTTCGTACTCTTGCTGCCTCTAGTGACTGGAACGAGCAGGCGCTGCTCGCTCGTTTTCTGGAGGGACTCCACACAGTGGTCAAAGATGAGATTCTCTCTCGGGAGGTTCCTTCCAGTGTGGACTCTTTGATTGCTCTCGCCATCCGCATAGAACGACGGGTAGATCTTCGTCACCAGGCTCGTGGAAGAGAGCTCGCATCAACGGTGTTTCCCTGCTCCGCATCGCAACCATCTCCCTCCTCTGGCTCTGAGACTGAGCCCATGCAGCTGGGAGGGATTCGCATCTCGACTAGGAGAGGGAACGGAGGATCACCAACCGCCTGTGCCTCTATTGCGGATTTGATGGACATTTTGTTAATTCATGTCCAGTAAGAGGCCAGAGCCCATCAGTAAGCGGAGGCTACTGGTGAGCGCTACTACTCAGGTCTCTTCATCTAGATCTTGTACTACTATGTCGGTCCATCTACGCTGGACCGGTTCGGGTGCTACATGCAGTGCCTTGATTGACTCTGGGGCTGAGGGTTGTTTCATGGACGAAGCATGGGTTCGGAAACATAACATTCCTTTCAGACAGTTAGACAAGCCTACGCCCATGTTTGCCTTAGATGGTAGTCATCTTCCCAGTATCAGATTTGAGACACTACCTTTAACTCTCACAGTATCTGGTAACCACAGTGAGACTATTTCTTTTTTGATTTTTCGTTCACCTTTCACACCTGTTGTTTTGGGTCATCCCTGGCTAGTATGTCATAATCCTTCTATTAATTGGTCTTGTAATTCTATCCTATCCTGGAACGTATCTTGTCATGTGAAGTGCTTAATGTCTGCCATCCCTCCCATTTCTTCTGTCCCCACTTCTCAGGAGGAACCTGGCGATTTGACAGGAGTGCCGGAGGAATATCATGATCTGCGCACGGTCTTCAGTCGGTCCCGAGCCAACTCCCTTCCTCCTCACCGGTCGTATGATTGTAGTATTGATCTCCTTCCGGGGACCACTCCTCCTCGGGGTAGACTATACTCTCTGTCGGCTCCCGAACGTAAGGCTCTCGAGGATTATTTATCTGTGTCTCTTGACGCCCCGGTACCATAGTGCCTTCTTCCTCTCCGGCCGGGGGCGGGGTTCTTTTTGTTAAGAAGAAGGACGGTACTCTGCGCCCCTGCGTGGATATCGAGGCTGAATGACATAACGGTTAAGAATCGTTATCCGCTTCCCCTTATGTCATCAGCCTTCGAGATTCTGCAGGGAGCCAGGTGCTTTACTAAGTTGGACCTTCGTAACGCTTACCATCTCGTGCGCATCAGAGAGGGGACGAGTGGAAAGCGGCGTTTAACACTCCGTTAGGGCATTTTGAGTACCGGGTTCTGCCGTTTGGTCTCGCCAATGCGCCAGCTGTTTTTCAGGCATTAGTTAATGATGTTCTGAGAGACATGCTGAACATCTTTGTTTTTGTCTATCTTGACGATATCCTGATTTTTCACCGTCACTCGAGATTCATGTTCAGCACGTTCGGCGTGTTCTACAGCGCCTTTTAGAGAATTGTCTCTACGTAAAGGCTGAGAAGTGCTTTCTTTTCATGTCTCCTCCGTTACTTTTCTCGGTTCCGTTATTTCCGCTGAAGGCATTCAGATGGATTCCGCTAAGGTCCAAGCTGTCAGTGATTGGCCCGTTCCAAGGTCACGTGTCGAGTTGCAGCGCTTTTTAGGTTTGCTAATTTCTATCGGCGTTTCATTCGTAATTTCGGTCAAGTTGCTGCCCCTCTCACAGCTCTTACTTCTGTCAGACGTGTTTTAAGTGGTCGGTTCCGCCCAGGGAGCTTTTGATCTTCTAAAAGAACGTTTTACGTCCGCTCCTATCCTCGTTACTCCTGACGTCACTAGACAATTCATTGTCGAGGTTGGCCTTCAGAGGTAGGCGTGGGAGCCATTCTATCCCAGCGCTTCCAGTCTGACGATAAGGTTCATCCTTGCGCTTATTTTCTCATCGCCTGTCGCCATCTGAGCGCAACTATGATGTGGGTAACCGTGAACTGCTCGCCATCCGCTTAGCCTAGGCGAATGGCGACAGTGGTTGGAGGGGCGGCCGTTCCTTTTGTCGTTTGGACAGACCATAAGAACCTTGAGTACATCCGTTCTGCCAAACGACTTAATGCCCGTCAAGCTCGTTGGGCGTTGTTTTTCGCTCGTTTTGAGTTTGTGATTTCTTACCGTCCGGGTAGCAAGAACACCAAGCCTGATGCCTTATCCCGTCTGTTTAGTTCTTCTGTGGCTTCTACTGATCTCGAGGGGATTCTTCCTTATGGGCGTGTTGTCGGGTTGACAGTCTGGGAATTGAAAGACAGGTTAAGCAAGCACTCACGCACACTGCGTCGCCCCGCGCGCTCTTGTCCTAGTAACCTCCTTTTCGTTCCTGTTTCCACTCGTCTGGCTGTTCTTCAGTGGGCTCACTCTGCCAAGTTAGCTGGTCATCCCGGTGTTCGAGGCACTCTTGCGTCTATTCGCCAGCGATTTTGGTGGCCGACTCAGGAGCGTGACACGCGCCGTTTCGTGGCTGCTTGTTCGGACTGCGCGCAGACTAAGTCGGGTAACTCTCCTCCTGCCCGGTCGTCTCAGACCGCTCCCATTCCTTCTCGACCATGGTCTCACATCGCCTAGACTTCATTACCGGTCTGCCTTTGTCTGCGGGGGGAAGACTGTGATTCTTACGGTTGTCGATAGGTTCTCTAAGGCGGCACATTTCATTCCCTCGCTAAACTTCCTTCCGCTAAGGAGACGGCACAAATCATTATCGAGAATGTGTTCAGAATTCATGGCCTCCGTTAGACGCCGTTTCAGACAGAGGCCCGCAATTCACGTCACAGTTTTGGAGGGGAGTTCTGTCGTTTGATTGGTGCGTCCGTCAGTCTCTCTTCCGGGTTTCATCCCCAGTCTAACGGTCAAGCAGAGAGGGCCAATCAGACGATTGGTCGCATACTACGCAGCCTTTCTTTCAGAAACCCTGCGTCTTGGGCAGAACAGCTCCCTGGGCAGAATACGCTCACAACTCCTTCCTTCGTCTGCTACCGGGTTATCTCCGTTTCAGAGTAGTCTGGGTTACCAGCCTCCTCTATTCTCTTCCCAGCTTGCCGAGTCCAGCGTTCCCCTCCGCTCAAGCGTTTGTCCAACGTTGTGGCGCACCTGGAGGGTGAGGTCTGCACTTTGCCGCTACAGGGCACAGACTGTGAGAGCCGCCAATAAACGCAGGATTAGAGTCCTAGGTATTGTTGCGGCCAGAGAGTGTGGCTTTCCACTCGCAACCTTCCTCTTACGACAGCTTCTCGTAAGTTGACTCCATGGTTCATTGGTCCGTTCCCGTGTCTCCCAGGTCGTCAATCCTGTCGCTGTGCGACTGCTTCTTCCGCGACATCTTCGTCGCGTCCATCCCTGTCTTCCATGTCTCCTGTGTTAAGCCCTTTCTTCGCACCCCGTTCGTCTTCCCTCCCCCTCCCGTCCTTGTCGAGACGCACCTATTTACAAGGTACATAAGATCATGGACATGCGTTCTCGGGGACGGGGTCACCAATACTTAGTGGATTGGGAGGTTACGGTCCTGAGGAAGGAGTTGGGTTCCGTCTCGGGGCGTGCTGGACCGTTCACTCATTGATGATTTCCTCCGTTGCCGCCAGGATTCCTCCTCGAGTGCGCCAGGAGCGCTCGGTGAGTGGGGGTACTGTCATGTTTGTCATTTATTATCATGTCTTGTCCCTGTGCTTCCCATTCTATTCGTTTCCCTCTGCTGGTCTTATTAGGTTCTTTCCCTCTTTCTATCCCTCTCTCTCCCCCTCCCTCTCTCCTCTCTCGCTCTCTCTTCTCTCTATCGTTCCGTTCCTGCTCCCAGCTGTTCCTATTCCCTAATCATCATTTAGTCTTCCCACACCTGTTCCCGATCCTTTTCCCTGATTAGAGTCCCTATTTCTCTCCTTGTTTCCCGTACCTGCCCTGTCGGATCCTCATATATAATTCACCGTGCTGTGTCTATGTTTTGCCCTGTCGTGTCGTGTTTCCCTCAGATGCTGCGTGGTGAGCAGGTGTCTGAGTCTGCTAGGTTCAAGTGCCTTCCCGAGGCAACCTGCAGTTCTCGATCAAGTCTCCAGTCTGTTCTCGTCTTTACGTGTAGTATTATGCTTTTTGT
>NW_025751251.1:0-10000 GCF_021184085.1 Oncorhynchus gorbuscha
TACTCAGACCCTCAGGAGTAATAACACTCAGACCCTCAGTAGTAAAATTGAACGGAAATGGCGCCACACCAAACTGGAAGTCTTCCGACTAAGCTTGGAAGGATGGTACAGTGCAGTACCGAAGAGCCTCAGGCCCTCGATCGTCCTATTTTCTAACTTAATTGAGGAAAATAAGAACAATCCGAAATTCCTTTTTGATACTGTGGCAAAGCTAACTAAAAGCAGCATTCCCCAGAGAGGATGACTTGCACTTTAGCAGTGATAAATTCATGAACTTCTTTGAGGAAAAGATTATGATTATTAGAAAGCAAATTACGGACTCCTCTTTAAACCTGCGTATTCCTCCAAACCTCAGTTGTCCTGAGTCTGCACAACTCTGCCAGGACCTAGGATCAAGAGAGACGCTCAAGTGTTTTAGTACTATATCTCTTGACACAATGATGAAAATAATCATGGCCTCTAAACCTTCAAGCTGTATACTGGACCCTATTCCAACTAAACTACTGAAAGAGCTGCTTCCTGTGCTTGGCCCTCCTATGTTGAACATAATAAACGGCTCTCTATCCACTGGATGTGTACCAAACTCACTAAAAGTGGCAGTAATAAAGCCTCTCTTGAAAAAGCCAAACCTTGACCCAGAAAATATAAAAAACTATCGGCCTATATCAAATCTTCCATTCCTCTCAAAGATTTTAGAAGGCTGTTGCAACAACTCACTGCCTTCCTGAAGACAAACAATGTATACGAAATGCTTCAGTCTGGTTTTAGACCCCATCATAGCACTGAGGCGGCACTTGTGAAGGTGGTAAATGACATTTTGATGGCATCGGACCGAGGCTCTGCATCTGTCCTCGTGCTCCTAGACCTTAGTGCTGCTTTTGATACCATCGATCACCACATTCTTTTGGGAGATTGGAAACCCAAATTGGTCTACACGGACATGTTCTGGCCTGGTTTAGGTCTTATCTGTCGGAAAGATATCAGTTTGTCTCTGTGAATGGTTTGTCCTCTGACAAATCAACTGTACATTTCGGTGTTCCTCAAGGTTCTGTTTTAGGACCACTATTGTTTTCACTATATATTTTACCTCTTGGGGATGTTATTCAGAAAACATAATGTAAACTTTCACTGCTATGCGGATGACACACAGCTGTACATTTCAATGAAACACGGTGAAGCACCAAAATTGCCCTCGCTAGAAGCATGTGTTTCAGACATAAGGAAGTGGATGGCTGCAAACTTTCTACTATTAAACTCGGACAAAACAGAGATGCTTGTTCTAGGTCCCAAGAAACAAAAGAGATCTTCTGTTGAATCTGACAATTAATCTTAATGGTTGTACAGTCGTCTCAAATAAAACTGTGAAGGACCTCGTAGCGTTACTCTGGACCCTGATCTCTCTTTTGAAGAACATATCAAGACCATTTCGAGGACAGCTTTTTTCCATCTACGTAACATTGCAAAAATCAGAAACTTTCTGTCCAAAAATGATGCAGAAAAATTAATCCATGCTTTTGTCACTTCTAGGTTAGACTACTGCAATGCTCTATTTTCCGGCTACCCGGATAAAGCACTAAATAAACTTCAGTTAGTGCTAAATACGGCTGCTAGAATCCTGACTAGAACCAAAAATTTGATCATATTACTCCAGTGCTAGCCTCTCTACACTGGCTTCCTGTCAAAGCAAGGGCTGATTTCAAGGTTTTACTGCTAACCTACAAAGCATTACATGGGCTTGCTCCTACCTACCTCTCTGATTTGGTCCTGCCGTACATACCTATACGTACGCTACGGTCACAAGACGCAGAGCCTCCCTAATTGTCCCTAGAATTTCTAAGCAAACAGCTGGAGGCAGGGCTTTCTCCTATAGAGCTCCATTTTTATGGAACGGTCTGCCTACCCATGTCAGAGACGCAAACTCGGTCTCAACCTTTAAGTCTTTACTGAAGACTCATCTCTTCAGTGGGTCATATGATTGAGTGTAGTCTGGCCCAGGAGTGGGAAGGTGAACGGAAAGGCTCTGGAGCAACGAACCGCCCTTGCTGTCTCTGCCTGGCCGGTTCCCCTTTTTCCACTGGGATTCTCTGCCTCTAACCCTGTTACGGGGGCTGAGTCACTGGCTTGCTGGGGCTCTCTCGTGCCGTCCCTGGGGGGTGCGTCACCTGGGTGGGTTGATTCACTGTTGTGGTCGGCCTGTCTGGGTTTCCCCCCTTTGGGTTGTACCGTGTCGGAGATCTTTGTGGGCTATACTCGGCCTTGTCTCAGGATGGTAAGTTGGTGGTTGTAGATTTCCCTCTAGTGGTGTGGGGGCTGTGCTTTGGCAAAGTGGGTGGGGTTATATCCTTCCTGTTTGGCCCTGATGGGGTGTCCTCGGATGGGGCCACAGTGTCCCTGACCCCTCCTGTCTCAGCCTCAGTATTTATGCTGCAGTAGTTTATGTGTCGGGGGCTAGGGTCAGTTTGTTTATCTGGAGTACTTCTCCTGTCCTATTCGGTGTCCTGTGTAAATCTAAGTGTGCGTTCTCTAATTCTCTCCTTCTCTCCTTCTTTCTCTCTCTCGGAGGACCTGAGCCCTAGAACCATGCCCCAGGACTACCTGACATGATGACTCCTTGCTGTCCCCAGTCCACCTGGCCATGCTGCTGCTCCAGTTTTCAACTGGCCTGGGCCCTAGGACCATGTCCCAGGACTACCTGACATGAGGACTCCTTGCTGTCCCCAGTCCACCTGGCCATGCTCCTGCTCCAGTTTCAACTGTTCTGCCTTACTATTATTCAACCATGCTGGTCATTTATGAACATTTGAACATCTTGGCCACGTTCTGTTATAATCTCCACCCGGCACAGCCAGAAGAGGACTGGCCACCCCACATATGCTCTCTCTAATTCTCTCTTTCTTTCTCTCTCTCGGAGGACCTGAGCCCTAGGACCGTGCCCCAGGACTACCTGACATGATGGCTCCTTGCTGTCCCCAGTCCACCTGACTGTGCTGCTGCTCCAGTTTCAACTGTTCTGCCTTATTATTTGACCATGCTGGTCATTTATGAACATTTGAACATCTTGGTCATTTTCTGTTATAATCTCTACCCGGCACAGCCAGAAGAGGACTGGCCACCCCACATAGCCCGGTTCCTCTCTAGGTTTCTTCCTAGGTTTTGGCCTTTCTAGGGAGTTTTTCCTAGCCACCGTGCTTTTACACCTGCATTGTTTGCTGTTTGGGGTTTTAGGCTGGGTTTCTGTACAGCACTTTGAGATATCAGCTGATGTACGAAGGGCTATATAAATAAATTTGATTTGATTTGATTTGAGTAGTAATAACACTCAGACCCTCAGTAGTAATAATACTCAGACCCTTGGTGGTAATAATACTCTGTGATCCTCAGACCCTCAGTAGTAATAATACTCAGACCCTCAGTAGTAATAACATTCAGACCCTCAGTAGTAATAACACTCAGACCCTTGGTGGTAATAATACTCTGTGATCCTCAGACCCTCAGTAGTAATAATACTCAGACCCTCAGTAGTAATAATACTCAGACCCTCAGTAGTAATAACACACAGACCCTCAGTAGTAATAACACTCAGACCCTTGGTGGTAATAACACTCAGACCCTCAGTAGTAATAACACTCAGACCCTCAGTAGTAATAACATTCAGACCCTCAGTAGTAATAACACTCAGACCCTCAGTAGTAATAACACTCAGACCCTCAGTAGTAATAACACTCAGACCCTCAGTAGTAATAACACTCAGACCCTCAGTAGTAATAACACTCAGACCCTCAGTAGTAATAACACTCAGACCCTCAGTAGTAATAATACTCAGACCCCAGTAGTAATAACACTCAGACCCTCAGTAGTAATAACACTCAGACCCTCAGTAGTAATAACACTCAGACCCTCAGTAGTAATAATACTCAGACCCTCAGTAGTAATAACACTCAGAACCTCAGTAGTAATAACACTCAGGCCCTCAGTAGTAATAACACTCAGACCCTCAGTAGTAATAATACTCAGACCCTCAGTAGTAATAACACTCAGACCCTCAGTAGTAATAACACTCAGACCCTCAGCAGTAATAACACTCAGACCCTCAGTAGTAATAACACTCAGACCCTCAGTAGTAATAACATTCAGACCCTCAGTAGTAATAACACTCAGACCCTCAGTAGTAATAACACTCAGACCCTCAGTAGTAATAATACTCGGACCATCGGTAGTGGTAATACTCCGTGATACTCAGTAGTAATACTACTCAGACCCCCAGTAGTAATAATACTCAGACCCTCAGTAGTAATAACACTCAGACCCTCAGTAGTAATAACACTCAGACCCTCAGTAGTAATAATACTCAGACCCTCAGTAGTAATAACACTCAGACCCTCAGTAGTAATAATACTCAGACCCTTAGTAGTAATAATACTCTGTGATCCTCAGGCCCTCAGTAGTAATAATACTCAGTGATACTCAGACCCTCGGTAGTAATACTACTCAGTGATACTCAGACCCTCTGTAGTAATAACACTCAGACCCTCAGTAGTAATAACACTCAGACCCCCAGTAGTAATAACACTCAGACCCTCAGTAGTAATAATACTCAGACCCCCAGTAGTAATAACACTCAGACCCTCAGTAGTAATAATACTCAGACCCTCAGTAGTAATAACACTCAGACCCTCAGTAGTAATAACACTCAGACCCCCAGTAGTAATAACACTCAGACCCTCAGTAGTAATAATACTCAGACCCTCAGTAGTAATAACACTCAGAACCTCAGTAGTAATAACACTCAGACCCTCAGTAGTAATAATACTCAGACACTTAGTAGTAATAATACACTCAGGCCCTCAGTAGTAATAATACTCAGTGATACTCAGACCCTCGGTAGTAATAACTACTCAGTGATACTCAGACCCTCTGTAGTAATAACACTCAGACCCTCAGTAGTAATAACACTCAGACCCCCAGTAGTAATAACACTCAGACCCTCAGTAGTAATAATACTCAGACCCCCAGTAGTAATAACACTCAGACCCTCAGTAGTAATAACACTCAGACCCTCAGTAGTAATAACACTCAGACCCTCAGTAGTAATAATACTCAGACCCTCAGTAGTAATAACACTCAGAACCTCAGTAGTAATAACACTCAGACCCTCAGTAGTAATAATACTCAGACCCTCAGTAGTAATAATACTCAGACCCTCAGTAGTAATAATACTCAGACCCTCAGTAGTAATAACACTCAGACCCTTGGTGGTAATAACACTCAGACCCTCAGTAGTAATAATACTCAGACCCTCAGTAGTAATAACACTCAGACCCTTGGTGGTAATAATCCTCAGGCCCTCAGTAGTAATAACACTCAGACCCTTGGTAGTAATAACACTCAGACCCTCAGTAGTAATAACACTCAGACCCTCAGTAGTAATAACACTCAGACCCTCAGTAGTAATAACACTCAGACCCTCAGTAGTAATAACACTCAGACCCTCAGTAGTAATAACACTCAGACCCTCAGTAGTAATAATACTCAGACCCTCAGTAGTAATAACATTCAGACCCTCAGTAGTAATAACACTCAGACCCTTGGTGGTAATAATACTCTGTGATCCTCAGACCCTCAGTAGTAATAATACTCAGACCCTCAGTAGTAATAATACTCAGACCCTCAGTAGTAATAACACTCAGACCCTCAGTAGTAATAACACTCAGACCCTCAGTAGTAATAACATTCAGACCCTCAGTAGTAATAACACTCAGACCCTCAGTAGTAATAACACTCAGACCCTCAGTAGTAATAACACTCAGACCCTTAGTAGTAATAACACTCAGACCCTCAGTAGTAATAACACTCAGACCCTCAGTAGTAATAACACTCAGGCCCTCAGTAGTAATATCATTCAGACCCTCAGTAGTAATAACACTCAGACCTTTGGTAGTAATAATACTCAGACCCTCAGTAGTAATAACACTCAGACCCTCAGTAGTAATAACACTCAGACCCTCAGTAGTAATAACACTCAGACCCTCAGTAGTAATAACACTCAAACCCTCAGTAGTAATAACACTCAGACCCTCAGTAGTAATAATACTCTGTGATCCTCAGGCCCTCAGTAGTAATAACACTCAGACCCTCAGTAGTAATAACACTCAGACCCTCAGTAGTAATAATACTCAGACCCTCAGTAGTAATAACACTCAGACCCTCAGTAGTAATAACACTCAGACCCTCAGTAGTAATAACACTCAGGCCCTCAGTAGTAATAATACTCAGACCCTCAGTAGTAATAACACTCAGACCCTCAGTAGTAATAACACTCAGACCCTCAGTAGTAATAACACTCAGACCCCCAGTAGTAATAACACTCAGACCCTCAGTAGTAATAATACTCAGACCCCCAGTAGTAATAACACTCAGACCCTCAGTAGTAATAACACTCAGACCCTCAGTAGTAATAACACTCAGACCCTCAGTAGTAATAATACTCAGACCCTCAGTAGTAATAACACTCAGAACCTCAGTAGTAATAACACTCAGACCCTCAGTAGTAATAATACTCAGACCCTCAGTAGTAATAATACTCAGACCCTCAGTAGTAATAATACTCAGACCCTCAGTAGTAATAACACTCAGACCCTTGGTGGTAATAACACTCAGACCCTCAGTAGTAATAATACTCAGACCCTCAGTAGTAATAACACTCAGACCCTTGGTGGTAATAATCCTCAGGCCCTCAGTAGTAATAACACTCAGACCCTTGGTAGTAATAACACTCAGACCCGCAGTAGTAATAACACTCAGACCCTCAGTAGTAATAACACTCAGACCCTCAGTAGTAATAACACTCAGACCCTCAGTAGTAATAACACTCAGACCCTCAGTAGTAATAACACTCAGACCCTCAGTAGTAATAATACTCAGACCCTCAGTAGTAATAACATTCAGACCCTCAGTAGTAATAACACTCAGACCCTTGGTGGTAATAATACTCTGTGATCCTCAGACCCTCAGTAGTAATAATACTCAGACCCTCAGTAGTAATAATACTCAGACCCTCAGTAGTAATAACACTCAGACCCTCAGTAGTAATAACACTCAGACCCTCAGTAGTAATAACATTCAGACCCTCAGTAGTAATAACACTCAGACCCTCAGTAGTAATAACACTCAGACCCTCAGTAGTAATAACACTCAGACCCTTAGTAGTAATAACACTCAGACCCTCAGTAGTAATAACACTCAGACCCTCAGTAGTAATAACACTCAGGCCCTCAGTAGTAATAACATTCAGACCCTCAGTAGTAATAACACTCAGACCTTTGGTAGTAATAATACTCAGACCCTCAGTAGTAATAACACTCAGACCCTCAGTAGTAATAACACTCAGACCCTCAGTAGTAATAACACTCAGACCCTCAGTAGTAATAACACTCAAACCCTCAGTAGTAATAACACTCAGACCCTCAGTAGTAATAATACTCTGTGATCCTCAGGCCCTCAGTAGTAATAACACTCAGACCCTCAGTAGTAATAACACTCAGACCCTCAGTAGTAATAATACTCAGACCCTCAGTAGTAATAACACTCAGACCCTCAGTAGTAATAACACTCAGACCCTCAGTAGTAATAACACTCAGGCCCTCAGTAGTAATAATACTCAGACCCTCAGTAGTAATAACACTCAGACCCTCAGTAGTAATAACACTCAGACCCTCAGTAGTAATAATACTCAGACCCTTGGTGGTAATAATACTCTGTGATCCTCAGACCCTCAGTAGTAATAATACTCAGACCCTCAGTAGTAATAACATTCAGACCCTCAGTAGTAATAACACTCAGACCCTTGGTGGTAATAATACTCTGTGATCCTCAGACCCTCAGTAGTAATAATACTCAGACCCTCAGTAGTAATAATACTCAGACCCTCAGTAGTAATAACACACAGACCCTCAGTAGTAATAACACTCAGACCCTTGGTGGTAATAACACTCAGACCCTCAGTAGTAATAACACTCAGACCCTCAGTAGTAATAACATTCAGACCCTCAGTAGTAATAACACTCAGACCCTCAGTAGTAATAACACTCAGACCCTCAGTAGTAATAACACTCAGACCCTCAGTAGTAATAACACTCAGACCCTCAGTAGTAATAACACTCAGACCCTCAGTAGTAATAACACTCAGACCCTCAGTAGTAATAATACTCAGACCCCCAGTAGTAATAACACTCAGACCCTCAGTAGTAATAACACTCAGACCCTCAGTAGTAATAACACTCAGACCCTCAGTAGTAATAATACTCAGACCCTCAGTAGTAATAACACTCAGAACCTCAGTAGTAATAACACTCAGAACCTCAGTAGTAATAACACTCAGACCCTCAGTAGTAATAATACTCAGACCCTCAGTAGTAATAACACTCAGACCCTCAGTAGTAATAACACTCAGACCCTCAGCAGTAATAACATTCAGACCCTCAGTAGTAATAATACTCAGACCCTCAGTAGTAATAACACTCAGACCCTCAGTAGTAATAACACTCAGACCCTCAGTAGTAATAATACTCAGACCCTCAGTAGTAATAATACTCAGACCCTCAGTAGTAATAATACTCAGACCCTCAGTAGTAATAATACTCTGTGATCCTCAGGCCCTCAGTAGTAATAACACTCAGACCCTCAGTAGTAATAACACTCAGACACTCAGTAGTAATAATACTCAGACCCTCAGTAGTAATAACACTCAGACCCTCAGTAGTAATAACACTCAGACCCTCAGTAGTAATAACACTCAGACCCTCAGTAGTAATAACATTCAGACCCTCAGTAGTAATAACACTCAGACCCTCAGTAGTAATAACACTCAGACCCTCAGTAGTAATAACACTCAGACCCTCAGTAGTAATAATACTCAGACCCTTAGTAGTAATAACACTCAGACCCTTGGTGGTAATAACACTCAGACCCTCAGTAGTAATAACACTCAGACCCTCAGTAGTAATAATACTCAGACCCTCAGTAGTAATAACACTCAGACCCTCAGTAGTAATAACACTCAGACCCTCAGTAGTAATAACACTCAGACCCTCAGTAGTAATAATACTCAGACCCTCAGTAGTAATAACACTCAGACCCTCAGTAGTAATAACATTCAGACCCTCAGTAGTAATAACACTCAGACCCTTGGTGGTAATAACACTCAGAACCTCAGTAGTAATAACACTCAGACCCTCAGTAGTAATAATACTCGGACCATCGGTAGTGGTAATACTCCGTGATACTCAGTAGTAATACTACTCAGACCCCCAGTAGTAATACTACTCAGACCCTCAGTAGTAATACTACTCAGTGATACTCAGACCCCCAGTAGTAATAATACTCAGACCCTCAGTAGTAATAACACTCAGAACCTCAGTAGTAATAACACTCAGACCCTCAGTAGTAATAATACTCGGACCATCGGTAGTGGTAATACTCCGTGATACTCAGTAGTAATACTACTCAGACCCCCAGTAGTAATACTACTCAGACCCTCAGTAGTAATACTACTCAGTGATACTCAGACCCCAGTAGTAATAATACTCTGTGATACTCAGGCCCTCAGTAGTAATAATACTCTGTGATACTCAGACCCTCAGTAGTAATAATACTCAGTGATACTCAGACCCTCAGTAGTAATAATCCTCTGTGATACTCAGACCCTCAGTAGTAATAATACTCTGTGATACTCAGACCCTCAGTAGTAATAATACTCAGTGATACTCAGACCCTCATTAGTAATAATACTCTGTGATACTCAGACCCTCAGTAGTAATAATACTCAGTGATACTCAGACCCTCAGTAGTAATAATACTCTGTGATACTCAGACCCTCAGTAGTAATAATACTCAGTGATACTCAGACCCTCAGTAGTAATAATACTCGGACCCTCAGTAGTAATAATACTCACACCCCCAGTAGTAGTAATACTCTGTGATACTCAGACCCTCAGTAGTAATA
>NW_025751252.1:0-15956 GCF_021184085.1 Oncorhynchus gorbuscha
GTTTTGTCTTATATCATCTTGTCATTTTGCTTTTCCTTCTGTTCGTTTTCCCCTGCTGGTCTTTTAGGTTCGTTCCTTTTCTCTCTCCCTTCCTCTCTCTCTTCTCTCTATCGTTCTGTTCCTGCTCCCAGCTGTTCCTATTCCCTAATCAATCATTTAGTCTTCCCACACCTGTTCCTTATCTTTTCCCCTGATTAGAGTCCCTATTTCTTCCCTTGTTTTCCGTTCCTGTCCTGTCGGATCCTTGTCTATTGTTCACCGTGCTGTGTCTGTGTATCGCCCTGTCGTGTCGTGTTTCCCTCAGATGCTGCGTGGTGAGCAGGTGTCTGAGTCTGCTACGTTCAAGTGCCTTCCCGAGGCAACCTGCAGTTCAGATCGAGTCTCCAGTCTGTTCTCGTCATTACGAGTGGAATTGTGCTTTATGATTGTATTTTTACTTTACTGGATTAAAGACTCTGTTTTCGCCAAGTCGCTTTTCATTCACCTGCATAACAGAAGGATCCGACCAAAGAATGGACCCAGAGACTACAGACGCTCGTAACACTGCCGTCGAGATCCAGGAAGCCATGCTCGGCAGACACGAGCAGGAATTGTCTGCTGCTCGCCATGCCGTGGAGAACCTGGCCGCTCAGGTTTCCGACCTCTCTGGACAGTTCCAGAGTCTTCGTCTCGTGCCACCGGTTACTTCCTGGTCCTCCGAGCCTCCGGAACCTAGGGTTAATAACCCACCATGTTATTCTGGGCAGCCCACTGAGTGCCGCTCCTTTCTCACCCAGTGTGATATAGTGTTCTCTCTCCAACCCAACACATACTCAAGAGAGAGAGCTCGGATTGCCTACGTCATATCACTCCTTACTGGTCGGGCTCGGCAGTGGGGCACAGCTATCTGGGAGGCAAGCGCTGAGTGTACTAACAATTATCTGAACTTTAAAGAGGAGATGATAAGAGTTTTTGATCGTTCAGTTTTTGGGAAAGAAGCTTCCTGGTCCCTGTCTTCCCTATGTCAAGGTAATCGATCCATAACGGATTACTCTATAGAGTTTCGCACTCTTGCTGCCTCCAGTAACTGGAACGAGCAGGCGTTGCTCGCTCGTTTTCTGGAGGGACTCCACGCTAAGGTTAAGGATGAGATTCTCTCTCGGGAGGTTCCATCCAGCGTGGATTCTTTGATTGAACTCGCTATTCGCATTGAACGCCGGGTAGATCTTCGTCACCGAGCTCATAGAAGAAAGCTCGCGTTAACTGTGTCCCCCCTCTCCCCGACACTACCATCTTTCCCCACTGACTCAGGTGTTGAGCCCATGCAGCTGGGGGGTATTCGCATCTCGACTAAGGAGAGGGAACGGAGAATCACCAACCGCCTCTGTCTCTATTGCGGTTCCGCTGGTCATTTTGTCATTTCATGTCCAGTTAAAGGCCAGAGCTCATCAGTAAGCGGAGGGCGACTGATAAGCGCTACTAGACGGTCCTCTCCGTCAAGTACATGTACTACTTGCAGTCCATCTACGCTGGACCCGGATCGGCAGCTTCCTGCAGTGCATTAATAGACTCTGGGGCGGAGGGCTGTTTTATGGACGAAGCCTGGGCTCGGGAACATGACATTCCTCTCAGACAGTTAGGGGCCACGGTCATGTTCGCCTTGGATGGTAGTCCTCTCCCCAGTATATTATGTGAAACACTACCTTTAACCCTCACTGTATCTGGTAACCATAGTGAGACCATTTCTTTTTTGATTTTTTGTTCACCTTTTACACCTGTTGTTTTGGGTCATCCCTGGCTAGTGTGTCATAATCCTTCTTTTGATTGGTCTAGTAATTCTATCCTTTCCTGGAACGTTTCTTGTCATGTGAAGTGTTTAATGTCTGCTATTTCTCCTGTTTGTTCTGTCCCCTCTTCTCAGGAGGAACCTGGTGATTTGACAGGAGTGCCGGAGGAATATCATGGTCTGCGCACGGTCTTCAGTCGGTCCAGAACCAACTCCCTTCCTCCTCACCGGTCGTATGATTGTTGTTCTGATCTCTTTAAGAAGCGTTTTGCATCCGCTCCTATCCTTGTTGCACCTGACGTCACTAAACAGTTTATTGTTGAGGTTGACGCGTCGGGGGTGGGCGTGGGAGCCATTCTGTCCCAGCGCTCCGATACTGACGATGGGGTCCACCCTTGTGCGTATTTTTCTCATCGCCTGTCACCGTCGGAACGTAACTATGATGTGGCTAACCGCGAACTGCTCGCCATCCGTTTAGCCCTAGGCAAATGGCGACAGTGGTTGGAGGGCGACCGTTCCTTTTGTCGTTTGGACTGACCAAAGGAACCTTGGTACATCCGTTCTGCCAAACGACTGAATGCGCGTCATGCTCGTTGGGCGTTGTTTCGCTCGTTCGAGTTCGTTATTTCTTATTGCCCGGGTACTAGAACACCAAGCCTCATGCTTTATCCCGTCTCTTTAGTTCTTCTGTGGCTTCTACCGAACCCGAGGGGATCCTTCCTGTTGGGCGTGTTGTCGGGTTGACTGTCTGGGGAATTGAGAGACAGGTTAAGCAAGCACTCACGCACACTGCGTCGCCGCGCGCTTGTCCTAGTAACCTTCTTTTCGTTCCTGTTTCTACTCGTCTGGCTGTTCTTCAGTGGGCTCACTCTGCCAAGTTAGCTGGCCATCCCGGCGTTCGGGGTACGCTTGCTTCTATTCGCCAGCGGTTTTGGTGGCCTACTCAGGAGCGTGACACGCGCCGTTTCGTAGCTGCGTGTTCAGACTGCGCGCAGAAGAAGTCTGGTAATTTTTTTCTGCTTCTGCTCCTGGTCTTGCTGGGTCTCAGTCTGTTCCTGCCATCGCATCTCTCCTGTTCTGGTTCCTGCCCTTGCTGTGTCTCAGTCTGTCCCTAGTTGTTACTCTCCTGGCCTGTTTGGTCCTGTTTGCTCTAAAGCTTTCAGTTCTCTACCCGTGTCTCATTTTTTTTTTTTTTTTAGAGTAGTACCCTAGTTTCCCTTTTTATCGTTTTTCGTTACGGTCCTGAGGAGAGGAGTTGGGTTCTTTCTCGGGACGTGCTGGACCGTTTGATCTATGATTTCCTCCGTTGCCGCCAGTGTTCCTCCTCGAGAGCGCCAGGAGCGCTCGGTGAGTGGGGGTACTGTCATGTTTTGTCTTATATCATCTTGTCATTTTGCTTTTCCTTCTGTTCGTTTTCCCCCTGCTGGTCTTTTTAGGTTCGTTCCCCTTTTTCTCTCTCCCTTCCTCTCTCTCTTCTCTCTATCGTTCCGTTCCTGCTCCCAGCTGTTCCTATTCCCCTAATCAATCATTTAGTCTTCCCACACCTGTTCCTTATCTTTTCCCCTGATTAGAGTCCCTATTTCTTCCCTTGTTTTCCGTTCCTGTCCTGTCGGATCCTTGTCTATTGTTCACCGTGCTGTGTCTGTGTATCGCCCTGTCGTGTCGTGTTTCCCTCAGATGCTGCGTGGTGAGCAGGTGTCTGAGTCTGCTACGTTCAAGTGCCTTCCCGAGGCAACCTGCAGTTCAAGATCGAGTCTCCAGTCTGTTCTCGTCATTACGAGTGGAATTGTGCTTTATGATTGTATTTTTACTTTACTGGATTAAAGACTCTGTTTTCGCCAAGTCGCTTTTGGGTCCTCATTCACCTGCATAACAGGATGAGGCATTTTTTGGTGGGGAGAGGGAGACGTTGTGCGTTGCTAACTGTTCCCGGTTTTTGTTTTATTCGGAACACAGAATTGAGACTGATCGGGGGGGTAATAGATCCAACGGGATGTGTCGAGTTGTTTGGGAACTCGGCTGGGGTGTTCAGAGATTATTATTTTATGTACACCATTTATTTTCCTTTTATGTGAACGCAGCTGTAATTACTATCCACTTTTACCCAGCGATGTTTTGCTCTAAAGTCCGATTACTGCTCGATGACGATGACTAGTACCTTAAATCTATTGACATGGAACTGCCATGGTCTAGGGCATGCAATAAAACAAAAAAAGATACTATGTGCTCTTAAAAAGAAAAAAGCAGACATCGCGCTATTACAAGAGACACACCTCTGTGATGCTGAACATGCCAAACTCCGCAGAGCTTGGGTGGGACAGGTGTATTTCTCATCTTTCAAATCAAACAGTAGAGGCACAGCCATACTTATCCATAACAATGTTCCATTCATAATTGACAAAAACATATCTGATCCGGAGGGGAGATTTATTTTGATAACTGGGTCACTATATGGTCAACCAATTACTATATTAAACATATACGCCCTAACACAGATACTCCTGCCTTCATGTCAAAAAATTATAACCCTGTTCAATGAGCATTGTGTCTCCTTTGGCGTGGTGGCCGGAGATTTTAATTGTACCCTTAACCCAACCCTAGACAAATCATCTCAAGTCCCCACCACAAATCCTAGATCTGCAAAGATGTTGAACTCTCTTACTAAAGAGATGGGACTGATAGATATCTGGAGAGAGACTAATAGCTCATCTAGGGACTATACATACTACTCTAATGTCCATAATACCTACTCCCGTATAGATTACATTTTTACCCCAAAGAGTTTCATAAATTCAGCCACTTTTACAATCGGACCCATAGCACTTTCAGATCACGCCTTTGTCCACCTCCGCTTTGACCTCTGCAAAAACATCCCGAGGTCAAAGAGCTGGAAATTCAACACCTCCATGCTATCAAATGACGTGTTCCATACATTGGTAACTACATGGATAGACAACTACACACAAGATAAATAAAGATTCTCCTGTTTCTCCAGCCACAATGTGGGACGGTGCTAAAGCCACACTAAGAGGTCATCTAATTGCATATGCTTCCTCTAAGAAAAAAGCAATGGAAGCACACAGGCTAGATCTTGAGAGGGAGCTGGAATGCTGTGAAAAAATACATAAACAATCCCTAGACAGCACCTCCTGGAGTCATCTTAAAGCAGCCAAAGCCAAACTGAATTTGGACTACACTCGGGAGATAAAAAAAGAAGTTTTCTTTACTAAACAGAAATACCATGAGTATAGCAATAGGCCCAGTAGATTGCCCGCTTCACTCCTGAGGAGATCCTGGAGGCAATTACCTCCATGCCACCTAATAAGTCCCCAGGCCCAGATGGATTCCCCAGAGAGTTCTACAAAGCTTTTTGGCCCCAGCTCAGCTCTATCTTCATGCCAATGCTGGAGGATTTTTGCAAAAAAGGAGTTCTCCCAGACTCAATGCACACAGCTCGCATTACAGTGTTGCTAAAAAAGGACAAGGACCCCCTATCCTGCTCGTCCTTCCGGCCCATAAGCCTGTTGGATTTCAACTATAAAATAATTACCAAATTGCTCGCCAAAAGACTAAACACTCTTCTTCCCAAAATAATAAAAGCGGACCAAACTAGATTTATTAGAGACAGATACTCTTCTGATAACATTCGCCGTCTTTTTGATATTATTGATCAAGTAAACACACAGAAGACCCCAGTCCTGCTGGCTTCGCTGGATGCTGAGAAGGCGTTTGACAGGATGGAGTGGAGCTTTCTGTTTTCAGTCTTAGTAAAGTTCAATATGGGCCCAAATTTTATTAAATGGATCAAATCACTATACTCTCATCCAAATGCCATGGTGACTACTAATGGACTGAACTCTGACAGATTCCCTCTGGAACGGGGCACAAGACAAGGGTGCTCGCTGTCCCCGCTGCTCTACTTGTTGGGGGCGGAGCCTCTGGCAGAGCTGATAAGGAGCAATCCAAGTATTATGGGTGTTTCTGCAGGTGGCCTGCAGCACAAGATTTCGCTTTACGCGGATGATGTCTTGCTCTACATATCCAACCCTGAGAAATCCCTCCCTCTCATTTTTAGACACAATTGCTCAGTATGGCAAGTTTTCAGGTTATAAGATCAATTTTAACAAATCCACTGTCTGCCCTCTCAATATTACACTCACCAGCTCTATGAAGACACTTTGTCCTTTCCAATGGAAAACACAGGGGTTTCAATACCTCGGGATCTTCATAACACCAGATCTGAATAGCCTTTTTAAGGAAAATTATCTTCCACTCCTGGATCAAATCAAGAACGATCTCCAAACCTGGATCTCCCTCCCAATTAGCTTAGTAGGAAGAATTAATGTAATCCGTATGAACGGCCTCCCAAGACTGAACTACTTATTTCAGATGCTCCCATGCTATCTCCCAGTTTCCTTCTTCAAAACAACTAACCAAAGCATCACCAAATTTATATGGGCCAATAAAAAACCTAGGATCAAGTTTTCCACTTTATCAAAACCTGAATCTACGGGTGGTCTTGCCCTTCCCTCCCTTCAATTGTACTACTGGTCTGCCCAAATCCGCAACATGCTAACATGGATCACAAACAGACAAGAGTCAATGTGGATTCAGATAGAAGCCCTATCCTGTGGTTCATTGCCCTTAAGCTCAATTATATTCATTAATAACTTTAGTGAAGTGGGCAACATAGCCAAAACCTTTGCGATTTACAGCACCCTACTAGCGTGGAGGGACTGTAAGAAATACCTGGGCATTTCCTCCCAAATATGTTCTCACTTGCCTATAGTAGGCAACCCAGACTTGCCAAAAGCCCTGAGGGATGCAAACTTTAATCTTTGGCATACTCTAGGAATCAGGACATTTTCAGACCTATTTCATCAGAAAACCACTACACAGAAATCCTTTCAAGAGCTCTGCAGTGAATTCGATGTGCCAAGATCCCATTTTTTTTAAAATATCTTCAAATTAGACATGTAATTTCCTCATTTACCTCCAAGAGGAGGTTTAGAACTCAGTTGAATGAAGTTGAAACCCTTCTTGTCACAGCACAATCCATGAAAGGCAAAATATCTTACATCTATAGACTCCTTTCTGAGAAAGGAAGCTCCTCCTTTACTCCTTTGAAAATAATCTGGGAAAAGGACCTTGGTCTGACTATCAGTGATGAGTTATGGGCGGAGGTTTGCGACAGGGTATACTGCTCCTCTACCAGTGTAAAAATGAAAGAATCTAATTACAATTTTTTTTACAAATTTTATTATACTCCTTTGAGACTCCATTGAATGAAAACAGATATGTCTCCTAACTGTAAAAGATGTAAAAGTGGAACCTATATGCATGTATTTTGGAGCTGTAGGGAGATTGCCAGATTCTGGCAATCTGTACATACTGCTACACAGAAAATACTAGAGGTACAGGTTGATATGACCCCGTGTATCTATCTTCTTAATGCCCAGCAGGACTTTGTTCTTGATCCTGACAGAGATTTGCTTATGACTATTACATACTTTGCTAAGAAATGTATTCTTCTATTGTGGGCCTCTAATACCCCTCCTACATTTAAAATGTCACAACTTTGGGGCAAAAGACACAGGGTTGTAAACTATATTTAGTCTCCAAATGTTTATTGAAAGCATAAATACATTTGCACAATGAGCACTTGTTGTCTCTGAAATATATTGTTACAGTTGGTTAGCCAGTTAATGTATTTTAGCCATATTAGCATAGACGTGACATCAGTCAAAACACCTCAAAACGAGACATGGTTTCAAGAGCAAGAAACAAGCCACCTATGATTCCCCACAGCTTCTTGTTGCTAACTATCTGATCATTCAGAATCATAACAACACAACACTCTGCGATGTTGTCAGGCAACCCGTCTATAGAGACAAAGAGGTGATACTAAGAGATAGGGACTTATCTCCATCAGGCTAAACATCTCCTAAATCATTCAAAGCTGAGACTTTTGCGTTGAATCCGCATGTATGTCAACGGGAGAGTTGTGCTCATCTTTGGTGGAAAACTGTTCCCACTAACCATTGTCCAATGTTTCTAACATGATTTGGTTAAGTCTCTTAAGGCTTTTGTGTTTTAATATTTGTGATCTGTAATGTAGACATAGAAGTTGCTTTGAATGTTGTAAAATAAACTGTGTGTGGCACAGGACAGAAATAGAGAGGAAGAACAGGTGTGTTTCTGCCTGACCAGGCTGTGTGGTTTCAACGCTGCTGACTGAGGGTGAAATACAACACTGATAAATAGTCCCTTTGATTCTGAGGAAGAAGAAAGAGGACCTTGAGGGGAGTGTGATGGGAGGAAGGCAGCAGTCTGTGGGACTAACCTGAATTTGCAGACCACTTGCCCTTGCCGACATCTGTAAAACCCGTTTCACACTAATGAGCTGAGCCGAGCCAAGCCCTGGTTTACTTACAAATCCATTACATTTACCAGAAATATGCTGGAAAGGACAGTGTGAAAACATAATATCCACAGCAGTATACTGTGGTCTGGGTCGACACAATACTAACCTGAGCCTGTTGACCACTTGCTGATCTGGTGATATACAGAAGTGTCAAATTTCACACTAATATAGTTGCTTAAAAAATAATTTAAGGATCACTAATTGTTGTTTGGAACATCCAAAAGGAGTTGTCATCATGTCATATTATACACTTGTTGCGATGACCTCTGCAATTGTTAGGCTTGGGGACCTCATTGCCACTATGCAGATAAATGTATCAGCAGTCACTAGCTGTCCTTGGGGATCAGCAGGTAAAAAGCTAAGCCTGCTGTCGCCGCATGGGCTATCAGTATAGATGCCTGCCTTGTACCATCACTCAACAGAGTTAGATTGTAAAACCGTCCCATTGGAATGGCGGATTAGCGAGATTAGCGAGAGAGATTGAGAGTAAGATCTTTACAGCTACCAGTATTTCAAAGCACTGCCATCATTCGCAGATATAGACAGCTTCAATGGAGCTGGAATCTGATGATTGAATGATACTGTATTAGGACCTGTAGATGTGTAATTTATATTATTTGTTTTGTAATATATTATTTTACATTATTATTAGAATTCTTTACAATAAAAAAACATACATAGACAAAAAATAATAGACAACTTAACATTTACACACATTTCCACAAACATGAATGATGTCACACTTGCTCAGACCCACATGTTCCCACTGTATCCACACTGTCACGTGTGCTCCCTCTCCGGCCTCTCGGTCACCTGGCTGCTCATTATGGCGCACACCTGTCACCATCGTTATGCTCACATCAGACTCACCTGGACTCCATCACTTCCCTGATTACCTTCCCTTATATATGTCACTCCCTTTGGTTCCTTCCCTTATATATGTCACTCCCTTTGGTTCCTTCCCTTATATATGTCACTCCCTTTGGTTCCTTCCCTTATATATGTCACTCCCTTAGGTTCCTTCCCTATATATGTCACTCCCTTAGGTTCCTTCCCTATAGATGTCACTCCCTTTAGTTCCTTCCCTTATATATGTCACTCCCTTTGGTTCCTTCCCTATATATGTCACTCCCTTTGGTTCCTTCCCTTATATATGTCACTCCCTTTGGTTCCTTCCCCAGGCGTCATTGTTTCTGTTTCTGTGTCATGTCTGTGCGTTGTCCGTGTTTATTATTTTGTATTATGTTGTGTTTATTTACTGAAACACTCACTCCCTGAACTTGCTTCCTGACTCTCAGCGCACATCGTTACACACACCCAATGTTGTTTTAAATGCTTGTTGTTTCTAATGCCCCACATGACTTCAAATTGTGTTATGTTGTTTCTGTCCATAGATTTTTTTTCCATTATGTAAATAAAGCATTTGATTCTTCCATTCTCTTAATGTTGGAGTTTCATTTGACTTCCATTATTTAAGTAAGAGCTTCTTCCGTATAAGTGACAAAAAGAGAATTGTCCAAACCATTGTGTATCTCACCATACCTCAATATGCCATGTCTTGAATATGCAGATGGATTAAAAGTAAACTTACATTGTAAATCTTCTGACAGCCAGCTTTCTAACTGACCATAACTTTTGGACTTCATAGCATGCCCAGAAGGAGTATATCTTACCTATTTTATGAGTATATTTTTCCCACAACATTGCTCTGATGTCCAAAAGCTTTCAGGTCGAAATTTCTTGAACTAGAATATGAATATCCTTGATTCAGGGCCTGAGCTATTGGCAGTTAGATTTGGGTATGTCATTTTAGAGATGAACATTTTCAGCCTTTTTGGAGACTCCTTGATTTTCCCTTTTTAATTGCTGTCTGTCTAACTTGCTGAATGCTTGATTTAGGTCACCGACTAAAATAATACTTTCTGTCTGGGTTTGATCTAATATATCTTAAGTTCTATCTAAAATAAAAGCAGGTTTGTCTCTGGGGGATATACAATGAGATCAATGTGTATTTGCAAAATGGGAAAACATCCTTCTTGGTCCCTGTGCTGGGATATAAGGGGAAAGGGTGTATTCTAATTGATCAGGATGATTAAACCTCTGCTGTTACTACAGTAGGTGGCAGCATATGACTCTCCAAATCTTACTTTTACCATTTTTTTGAAGTGCAGCACTTGAAGGAAAATCACATCTGCCGATAATCTCATGTAATGTTTTTGTAGTCATCATGCCGGCACCGACGGCCACTCTTCTCGACCTAGCAGACAGGTCCTGTATGAAACGAAAGGACTGGCCTTGGATTTGGATCTCCTTTCCCCAACGCTCCTTCATAATGTTGACTTTGATCTGATAGTTCCACCGTTTGAAGATTACCATGCAAGGGTATTTAGCATTCTTCTGTTTCATGACGATTATATGGCATCGTTCCAGATCCTCTGGTGATATACCCACGTCAAGTTCTTCTGATATCAGTTTGACCATGTAGCTGGAAAGATCTCCTTTTTCCTCATCTTCCAGTGTGGACAATATTCTCATGTTGTTTTGTCTCATTCTGTTTTCTTGCTGGTCCAATTCATCTTCTAAAGTTTGCAACTTTGTTTACAAAATGCTCATTTTGTTGTCTTGTTCGTTCATGCACAAGCCTTGTTTGTGCATGTCTGACACGATAGCGAATGTACTTCTTTAACAACAGATTGTAGCAGTTAGTTTTGGTGAGGTGAGCATTGAGATCATTTTAGCTTTGTTTTCCTGGATATCCTTTAGCTGTTCATTGCTCTCGTTTGTGTCTCCAAGTTGCTCCTTGTCTTTTCCTCTGGGGGAAGCCATGGCCTGTTGGATTTGTGTCGCCACGCAGCTTTACCAACTGTTGGTTCACTGTTGTACATAACTGACCACTCACTCTCTCCCATTTGCTTGGGGAAATGTTGACTTATTTTTATTTTAGAGGCTTAATTTCATCTTTGTTTTCTGGTTTCTACATATAACCAGTTTTGTCGGTACAAACGGAGCTACTCACAGCCCATGTGTCCTATCGGTACACACATGGGAGATATGGGAGAGAAATATTTCTTCTCATGGGTAATACAATATTCTTCTATTCTATTCCAAACGGATCTAATTTTGTTTGTTTGTACGTTGTGGTTGTAGGTCAGACAAGAAGCCTTCCCCATGCTGTGAAGGCCGTAGCAGTGAGTCAGCCCCAGGAAGCAGAAAGCAGAATGGCAAAGTCCATCAGACCCAATTGCCGTTCTTCAGACACCTGGAGAAGGTGGAGACCATGAGGAGCTTCTGGGAGCTCAAACACGTGGAGCAGGAGGGAGAACGACAACAGGTTGGGCCAGCACCCCAAATACTCACCTATTTGTTCCCCTCAATCCTCTTATCTCTTATCTGTACACTCATTTATACCTTAACCCTTGACAAGTAGGGTCATCACCCCCATCCTCACCTTTAACCGAACATGTAGGGCTATCACCACCGATCCTCACCTTTAACCGAACATGTAGGGCTATCACCACCGATCCTCGCCTACACCCCCTTCAACAGTGGAGTCTGCACCCAAAACCTGCACCCATACCCCTCATTCTCTTACCCCCTAAATGTATCATCTTTGCCCCTCAACCCTCATTCATAACATAAACATAAACCCCTTAACTTAACCCCTCATTATCTCACCTTTCAAGCTACCCCCAATCCTCACCGTTTACCCTCTTCATCCTCTCACCTGTACCTCTCTTCCTCTCACATTTAGGGTAGCCCCTGCCCTCAGCTATTGCCCCTCATCCTCAAGCAAGTGGAGAAGAAAGGAGACCATCAACAGGTAGGACCATTAACCCTCTCTTTACACCATCATTGTCAAGTTCTTTACCCTGGCAATCATTCTGAATGTAGATTGCGGGTGATTAACACGGTCGCATCCGCACTTCGCTCCGCAGGTAGTATAACTTTTTCATTACATTTCATTACATTTCATTATAGTACAACAGTTTGATTTGTCTAATCTTAGCAATTTCTTCTTAGCTTGTTTTAGCCGTCTTTGTATCAAAGATAATTGCGTAATTATCGTATTTCGTCGTCCTAACGTAGTCTTCACTGCTCTGCCCAGCAGCTAGCCAGCTAGTAAACGTCCACCGATTAGCAGCACTGTAGAAACTATTACACTCAACTGACGACTTGATTAGTGTAGTGTTAGCTAGCTACATAGCTGTCTTTGCTGTCTTCGTATCCAAGATAATTGTGTAGTTTAGAGTGTGTAGTCTTAGAGTGATTATCTTAATTTACCGGGTTAGCTAGCCAGCTGTTTGTCGTCCTTAACGTAGGAGACACTGCTAGCTAGCCAACAGCTACCAACGTCTACCGAATAGAACTTCCGCACTCAACAACACTCAACAACCCGATCGCATTCCGCTTCGCTCCACAGGTAGTATCACATTTTCACTTCATTTCATTACAGTACAACGGTTTGATTTGTTTGATCGTAGCTAGCTACATAGCTAGCTACATAGCCAAATCTTGTATCAAAGATAATTGTGTAGTCTAGAGCGACTTTCTAGGTTAGCTAGCCAGCTATTGTCGTTCTTTTAACGCAGCGTAACGTAATCAACACTGCTAGCTAGCCAGCTGGCCCCCGAATAACTTACAGCACTGTTAGAAACTATTACACTCAAGACGACTTGATTAGTGTAGTGTCAACAACGCAACCACTGCCAGCTAGCCTACTTCAGCAGTACTGTATCATTTTAATCATTTTAGTCAATAAGATTCTTGCTACGTAAGCTTAACTTTCTGAACATTCGAGACGTGTAGTTCACTTGTCATTCCAATCTCCTTTGCACTAGCGTAGCCTCTTCTGTAGCCTGTCAGCTATGTGTCTGTCTATCCCTGTTCTCTCCTCTCTGCACAGACCATACAAACGCTCCACACCGCGTGGCATGACCACCCTAATCTGGTGGTCCCAGCGCGCACGACCCACGTGGAGTTCAGGTCTCCGGTAGCCTCTGGAACTGCCGATCTGCGGCCAACAAGGCAGAGTTCATCTCAGCCTATGCCTCCCTCAGTCCCTCGACTTCTTGGCACTGACGGAAACATGGATCACCACAGACAACACTGCTACTCCTACTGCTCTCTCTTCGTCCGCCCACGTGTTCTCGCACACCCGAGAGCTTCTGGTCAGCGGGGTGGTGGCACGGGGATCCTCATCTCTCCCAAGTGGTCATTCTCTCTTTCTCCCCTTACCCATCTGTCTATAGCCTCCTTTGAATTCCATGCTGTCACAGTTACCAGCCCTTTCAAGCTTAACATCCTTATCATTTATCGCCCTCCAGGTTCCCTCGGAAGTTCATCCAGGAGCTTGATTCCTTGATAAGCTCCTTTCCTGAGGACGGCTCACCTCTCACAGTTCTGGGCGACTTTAACCTCCCCACGTCTACCTTTGACTCATTCCTCTCTGCCTCCTTCTTTCCCTCCTCTCCTCTTTTGACTTCACCCTCTCACCTTCCCCCTACTCACAAGGCAGGCAATATGCTCGACCTCATCTTTACTAGATGCTGTTCTTCCACTAACCTCATTGCAACTCCCCCTCCAAGTCTCCGACCACAACCTTGTATCCTTTTCCCTCTCGCTCTCATCCAACACCTCCCACACTGCCCCTACTCGGATGGTATCGCGCCGTCCCAACCTTCGCTCTCTCTCCCCCTTCTCTCTCCTCTTCCATCCTATCATCTCTTCCCTCTGCTCAAACCTTCTCAACCTATCTCTGATTCTGCCTCCTCAACCCTCCTCTCCTCCCTTTCTGCATCTTTGACTCTCTATGTCCCCTATCCTCCAGGCCGGCTCGGTCCTCCCCTCCCGCTCCGTGGCTCGCCGACTCATTGCGAGGCTCACAGAACAGGGCTCCGGGCAGCCGGCGGAAATGGAGGAAAACTTCGCCTCCTGCGGACCTGGCATCCTTTCACTCCCTCCTCTCTACATTTTCCTCCTCTGTCTCTGCAGCTAAAGCCACTTTCTACCACTCTAAATTCCAATCATCTGCCTCTAACCCTAGGAAGCTCTTTGCCACCTTCTCCCTCCCTCCCTGAATCCCCCCTCCTCCCTCTCTGCAGATGACTTCGTCAACCATTTGAAAGAAGGTCGACGACATCCGATCCTCGTTTGCTAAGTCAAGCGACACCGCTAGTTCTGCTCACACTGCCCTACCTGTGCTCTGACCTCTTTCTCCCCTCTCTCTCCAGATGAAATCTCGCGTCTTGTGATGGCCGGCCGCCCAACAACCTGCCCTTGACCCTATCCCTCCTCTCTTCTCCAGACCACCGGAGACCTTCTCCCTTACCTCACCTAAACTCATCAACTCATCCCTGACCGCTGGCTACGTCCCAGCTGTCTTCAAGAGAGCGAGAGTTACCCCTTCTGAAAAAACCTACACTCGATCCCTCCGATGTCAACAACTACAGACCAGTATCCCTTCTTTCTTTTCTCTCCAAAACTCTTGAGCATTGCCGTCCTTGGCCAGCTCTCCCGCTATCTCTCTCAGAATGACCTTCTTGATCCAAATCAGTCAGGTTTCAAGACTAGTCATTCAACTGAGACTGCTCTTCTCTGTATCACGGAGGCGCTCCCGCACTGCTAAAGCTAACTCTCTCTCCTCTGCTCTCATCCTTCTAGACCTATCGGCTGCCTTCGATACTGTGAACCATCAGATCCTCCTCTCCACCCTCTCCGAGTTGGGCATCTCGGCGCAGCCCACGCTTGGATTCGTCCTACCTGACAGGTCGCTCCTACCAGGTGGCGTGGCGAGAATCTGTCTCCTCACCACGCGCTCTCACCACTGAGTGTCCCCAGGGCTCTGTTCTAGGCCCTCTCCTATTCGCTATACACCAAGTCACTTGGCTCTGTCATAACCTCATGGTCTCTCCTATCATTGCTATCTGGAAACTGACACACAATTAATCTTCTCCTTTCCCCCTTCTGATGACCAGGTGGCGAATCGCATCTCTGCATGTCTAGCAGACATATCAGTGTGGATGACGGATCACCACCACCTCCAAGCTGAACCTCGGCAAGACGGAGCTGCTCTTCCTCCCGGGAAGGACTGCCCGTTCCATGATCTCGCCATCATGGTTGACAACTCCATTGTGTCCTCCTCCCAGAGCGCTAAGAACCTTGGCGTGATCCTGGACAACACCCTGTCGTTCTCAACTAACATCAAGGCGGTGGCCCGTTCCTGTAGGTTCATGCTCTACAACATCCGCAGAGCACGACCCTGCCTCACACAGGAAGCGGCGCAGGTCCTAATCCAGGCACTTGTCATCTCCCGTCTGGATTACTGCAACTCGCTGTTGGCTGGGCTCCCTGCCTGTGCCATTAAACCCCTACAACTCATCCAGAACGCCGCAGCCCGTCTGGTGTTCAACCTTCCCAAGTTCTCTCACGTCACCCCGCTCCTCCGCTCTCTCCACTGGCTTCCAGTTGAAGCTCGCATCCGCTACAAGACCATGGTGCTTGCCTACGGAGCTGTGAGGGGAACGGCACCTCAGTACCTCCAGGCTCTGATCAGGCCCTACACCCAAACAAGGGCACTGCGTTCATCCACCTCTGGCCTGCTCGCCTCCCTACCACTGAGGAAGTACAGTTCCCGCTCAGCCCAGTCAAAACTGTTCGCTGCTCTGGCCCCCAATGGTGGAACAAACTCCCTCACGACGCCAGGACAGCGGAGTCAATCACCACCTTCCGGAGACACCTGAAACCCCACCTCTTTAAGGAATACCTAGG